>NC_090409.1:28233965-28368965 GCF_036365525.1 Heterodontus francisci | reverse complement strand
AAAGTGTGAGATCACCACCGAGAAAGGGAGTATTTCCTAAATGGTGAGAAGTTAGGAACTGTGGCGGAACCGAGAGGTCTAGAGGTCCACGCAGTAGAGAATTCACTCAAAACTAGGGAGCAGATACTAAAATTAATTGAAAAACAGGGCTCAGCTGTGAAGAGGGTCTCACAGACTAGCCTTGTATTCCCTCGAGTTTCGAAGATGAAGGGGTGATCTAATCGAGGGGGTTTAAATGGATCAAAGGAGTAGATAGGCTGGATAGAGAGGGACTACTTCCTGTGGTGGGTGACCTCAGAACAAGGGGGGCAGAACTTAGAATTAGAGGCGCACTGTTCAGGGGTGATGTCACTTATGACAGCGATCAGGCCATGATCTAGTTAAAAGGTGGAACAGGCTCAAGGGGCCGAAAGGCCTCCTATTTCTATGCTCCAATGGCGGGGGTGAACATTGAGTCCTGGGTAAGCGGAGTTGGAGGGAGCAGGTGGCCGTGGGTAATGGATCCCGGGATACTTGGACTGTTCTGCTGTTTGGGTGCGGAAATGCACAGGGAAAATGCCTTTCCGAATCTCGGGATGTTCCAAATGAGCCAATGAAGTACAGTCACTGTTGTAATGTAGAAAACGCGGCCGCCAATTTCCGCACAGCAAGCTCCCACAAGCAGCGGCTGTGACGATGGCCAGGTAAAATGTGTGCGTGAAGTTTAAGGGAATGATTTAATTGGACGGTGGAGCAGGCTGGAGGGGCTGAATGGCCGGCTGGTACTCCTGTGTGTTTGAGGGCTGATATTGCCCTCAATATCAGTGAGATTGTCTCTGCCCTGCCCTGAAACCGTGGCTGCAGGATCTTCTGCGTCCGTCTGAGAGGGCGGGCAGGCCTCGGCTTCAAGTCTCAGTTGAATGACGGGACCTGTGCCAGTGCAGCACTTCCTCAGTACTGCACTGGGAGCGTCAACCCAGGCTATGGGGCTCAGGTAGCTGGAGTCGGAGTGTGTTTTGCTGTATCTCACTGCTGATGCTGTGGGCACACACAGACTGTTTGAACGGAGGCCCCCTGATATTGACAGAGGGATTTCTGTGCACCTCTGTTTGTGTATTCAGTTTAATGGACGAATTGTTGAATATCCCGTGTAGTTTTTCCGATGAACCAGGGTTGCAAACATAATTCAGTCTTAAAGTCAGATCGTCTCTGTGTGCATCTTGATTATAAATCCCTGTGCCCACATTTATCATGAGGTTTGCCTATGTAAACTGATGTTGTCACTCCCCTGCAGTGCTCCCGCTGGACAGAGTGCGCAATTACGGCGTGACATGCTTCAAATGTCGATGGCGGGCTGGTTTTGGACCGAGTTACCTGCCCTGTGCCCGCCATCAACCAATGGAGAAAAGCAGAAGCAAAGCCTTGTATTTACCCCAAGCCTCCTCACAGTGTCTGAAGTCTTGCTCGTTAAACAGGTAACCCTCACCTGTGCCTTTGTCACCTTCAGACTTGACTGTTCCACTGCACTCCGAGACAGCCCTCCATCTCCTCCCCCCCCCCCCCACCCCCCCCACCTCTGCAAACTTTGAGCTCACCCAAAGCTCTGCTACCGTGTCTTAACTCACGTCAAGTCCTGTTCACCCATCAATCCGCCGCTCTGCCGCCTGGTGTTCACTGACCTACACTTGGCTTCTGGTTCCCCCAAACTCTCCAATTTTAAAACTCTCATCCTTGTTTTCAAATCCCTCCACGGCCTCGTCCCTCCCTATCTCTGTAACCCCCTCCAAGCAACCCCGGTTTCTCCAGTCTGCACGGGGAACTGAAGTCTTTCATCCCTGGGACCATCCGAGCAGCTTCCCTTCGCACCCTCTCCTGTGCCTTACTGCTCTTCCCGTGTGATGCTCCGAATTGTCCACAAAAGCCCAACTGGGGCTTAATCAGCGGCTTATAATTGCTGGAGGAGGTGACAGCGATAGGGAGGGGCGAGGCTGTGGAGGGATTTGAAGACAGGGTTGAGGATTGGCTTTGTCAGCAGCGATGTCACAATTCCAGCCTCTCGGTGGGGGGGGGGGGTATGTGGGGGGAGGGGTTGTTGGATGTTGGCGTGTTTCCCAGAGCTCTGAGCCACTCACCATGTTTGGGCAAGTGTCTGTGTTGCTCAGCCTGACTGCACTGGCCATCTTAGGGACACTTCCCAGGTTGCTGGAGGAGTCGGGAGCGCCCGTCGTCCCGCGGGCTCGGCTCTGCTTCGTCTCGCACGGCCCCTTCACCCTGGCGCGCCCGGGTGGGCAGCGGAGCAGCCGTGTCTACTGGCAGTACGCCAACGGGAGCACGCTGGCATCGGGGAGGACTTGGACCATCGCAGGACCCCGGGCCGCCCGCTATCACCTTGGGCCCCTCAAGGAGCTGAAGCTGAGGAGCCGTGTGGAGCGGGGCGAGCTGGCGACCCAGTCAGCACGGGCGGACGACTCCGGCCTGTACGAGTGCAAGGACGACGGGCGGCTCCACGTCTCCTACGCCAGCCCTGGGCCAGGAAGGGCTGGCCGACCGCAGCCTGCCCCGGCGGGCTCGCCTCTTCACCCGCTGACGGGCGGCGCCGCCTACCGTATCGCCCGGGTGGCCGCCTCCGACCGGGGCCTGTGCCGCTGTCTGGTCAACGGGCGCCAGGCCTCTGCCTTCCGCCCGGAGCTGCCCGCCGTCCCCCTCCGGCGCCGCTTCGACCTGAGCCGCCTGCTGGCCGTGGCACGGGCCCTGGTGGCCACCTTCGCCACCCTCTTTGTGAGCAGCGCCATTCTGGAGCTGGTGCGCTGTTCCTCATCTCCCTCGATGCGCTGCCTGTGCTCCTGAGGGAGCTTGGACTGAACATCCACGGCCACTGGAATCACTGGCCAAGATCATTAAAGCATTTGTTTATTTATGATAAAGTGAATCCGACTCCATTCCTTCCTTCTGAACATCCGTTTGGACTTGAGAGACCACATGGGCCTGCCCTTCTTGGTCAGGCTGAGAGAGAGAGAGAGAGAGAGAGAGACCAACTACCCACCCTCGCCAGACATCTCGGCCACTCCAGTGAGCAATGACAACAGGAAGTGCGCGTCATGGGAGGTTCAGCGCGCGCCCAGCGTGAGGAAACCGGACTGCGGGGTGCGTTTGCGCGTGTGGCTCTGTATGCGGGTCACCCTGCGGTCCGTCTGCGTAACGGGCTGGGTGCCCTGTGGGCAAATTGGACCCCGTGCGTGTGGTCTTGTGCATCCGAACGTAGTGCGCATCTCATCCGGTACAACCCACAGCCCGCTCACGTGTCTGCCCGTGCAGGACGTTGCTGGCTGTGTCTGTCGCCGTGTGGCACAGCGGCTCACGTCCGGTCTCTCTTGCTGCCCAGGCAGCAAGCTCTATTGTTTTTATGATTGCATAACAGAGGGAGATGTTGATGTCATAGAGGGGCCGAGAGCTGTCAATTGTCTCGAGGTATTGGGCAGGATGACTTGGCAGGACGAGTAGGATGCCTCTCTTGGAAGGAAAGTTTGAACAATGTTTTTTTTGGGGGGGCTCTCTGGTGATGGGGGTGTGCTCTGGTGTCGGCTGTCCCCTGCTTGGATGCGTGAAGAGGGGGAGCCTCTCTTTGTCCCCTTTGCGCCCGCGCGCGCTCTCCTGGAGCTCTCCCTGCTCTGCTGTGAAAGGCGCGAGTGCCGTTCTCCCTCAGTGGCTCGCACTCGTGCCTCCGAGTCCGATCTTTGGGGGTCCCAGCCCCGAGCTTCGGGTCTTGAGCCCATCGTTAATGCTAACACTCCCGGTCAGCTCTGTGGCAGTGCTGCACTGTCAGAGGTGCCGTCTTTTGGATATGACAAAGGGAGGCCCCGTCAGGCGGATGCGAAAGGTCCCCCTGCCGCGATTGGAAGTAAAACGGGGAGTCGAGCCGGTGCCCTGACAATTTATATCCCGCGTTCAGCATGTAAACAAAGGATTATCTGCTCATGGTGTTACTTGTGCGATCTTGCCTTGTGCACATTTACTCCATGTTCCCCCAATTACAACAGTGACTAGAAAACAGAACTTCATTGGCTGTAAAGCAGTTTGCAATGTCCAGCTCTCATCAAATGTGCTCGATAAAAGCAAGTTAGATCATTATTGTTTTAAACAGCAGAGAATGCAGCACCTCGATCGGTGTCCCCCGGTTAAATCCCCTCCTCGATCGGTGTCCCCTGGTTAAATCCCCTCCTCGATCAGCGTCCCCCCGGTTAAAGCCCCTCCTCGATCGGCGTTCCCCCGGTTAAAGCCCCTCCTCGATCGGCATCACCCGGTTAAATCCCCTCCTCGATCAGTGTCCCTGGTTAGATCACCACCTCAATCAGTGTCCCTGGTTAAATCCCCTCCTCAATCAGGATCTCCCGGTTAAATCCCCTCGATCAGGATCTCCCGGTTAAATCCCCTCCTCGATCAGGGTCCCCCGGTTAAATCCCCTCCTCGATCAGGGTCCCCCGGTTAAATCCCCTCCTCGATCAGGGTCTCCCGTGGTTAAATCCCCTCCTCGATCAGGCTCTCCCGTGGTTAAATCCCCTTCTCGATCAGTGTCCCCGGTTAGATCACCACCTCAATCAGTGTCCCCGGTTAGATCACCACCTCAATCAGTGTCCCCGGTTAGATCACCACCTCAATCAGTGTCCCCGGTTAGATCACCACCTCAATCAGTGTCCCCGGTTAGATCACCACCTCAATCAGTGTCCCCGGTTAGATCACCACCTCCATCAGTGTCCCCGGTTAGATCACCACCTCCATCAGTGTCCCCGGTTAGATCACCA
This sequence comes from Heterodontus francisci, assembly GCF_036365525.1. NCBI lineage: Eukaryota > Metazoa > Chordata > Chondrichthyes > Heterodontiformes > Heterodontidae > Heterodontus > Heterodontus francisci. The sequence goes on along the minus strand of NC_090409.1, from coordinate 28,364,187 downwards.
CCTCAATCAGTGTCCCCGGTTAGATCACCACCTCAATCAGTGTCCCCGGTTAGATCACCACCTCCATCAGTGTCCCCGGTTAGATCACCACCTCCATCAGTGTCCCCGGTTAGATCACCACCTCCATCAGTGTCCCCGGTTAGATCACCACCTCAATCAGTGTCCCCGGTTAGATCACCACCTCAATCAGTGTCCCCGGTTAGATCACCACCTCAATCAGTGTCCCCGGTTAGATCACCACCTCGGTCAGTGTCCCCGGTTAGATCCCCTCCTCGATCAGGGTCCCCCGGTTAAATCCCCTCCTCGATCAGGGTCCCCCGGTTAAATCCCCTCCTCGATCAGGGTCCCCCGGTTAAATCCCCTCCTCGATCAGGGTCTCCCGTGGTTAAATCCCCTCCTCGATCAGGCTCTCCCGTGGTTAAATCCCCTTCTCGATCAATGCCCCAGGTTAGATCACCACCTCCATCAGTGTCCCCGGTTAGATCACCACCTCCATCAGTGTCCCCGGTTAGATCACCACCTCCATCAGTGTCCCCGGTTAGATCACCACCTCCGTCAGTGTCCCCGGTTAGATCACCACCTCCGTCGGTGTCCCCGGTTAGATCACCACCTCCGTCGGTGTCCCCGGTTAGATCACCACCTCGGTCGGTGTCCCCGGTTAGATCACCACCTCGGTCGGCGTCCCCGGTTAGATCACCACCTCGGTCGGCGTCCCCGGTTAGATCACCACCTCGGTCGGCGTCCCCGGTTAGATCACCACCTCGGTCGGCGTCCCCGGTTAGATCACCACCTCGGTCGGCGTCCCCGGTTAGATCACCACCTCGGTCGGCGTCCCCGGTTAGATCACCACCTCGGTCGGCGTCCCCGGTTAGATCACCACCTCGGTCGGCGTCCCCGGTTAGATCACCACCTCGGTCGGCGTCCCCGGTTAGATCACCACCTCGGTCGGCGTCCCCGGTTAGATCACCACCTCGGTCGGCGTCCCCGGTTAGATCACCACCTCGGTCGGCGTCCCCGGTTAGATCACCACCTCGGTCGGCGTCCCCGGTTAGATCACCACCTCGGTCGGCGTCCCCGGTTAGATCACCACCTCGGTCGGCGTCCCCGGTTAGATCACCACCTCGGTCGGCGTCCCCGGTTAGATCACCACCTCGGTCGGCGTCCCCGGTTAGATCACCACCTCGGTCGGCGTCCCCGGTTAGATCACCACCTCGGTCGGCGTCCCCGGTTAGATCACCACCTCGGTCGGCGTCCCCGGTTAGATCACCACCTCGGTCGGCGTCCCCGGTTAGATCACCACCTCGGTCGGCGTCCCCGGTTAGATCACCACCTCGGTCGGCGTCCCCGGTTAGATCACCACCTCGGTCGGCGTCCCCGGTTAGATCACCACCTCGGTCGGCGTCCCCGGTTAGATCACCACCTCGGTCGGCGTCCCCGGTTAGATCACCACCTCGGTCGGCGTCCCCGGTTAGATCACCACCTCGGTCGGCGTCCCCGGTTAGATCACCACCTCGGTCGGCGTCCCCGGTTAGATCACCACCTCGGTCGGCGTCCCCGGTTAGATCACCACCTCGGTCGGCGTCCCCGGTTAGATCACCACCTCGGTCGGCGTCCCCGGTTAGATCACCACCTCGGTCGGCGTCCCCGGTTAGATCACCACCTCGGTCGGCGTCCCCGGTGAGATCACCACCTCGGTCGGCGTCCCCGGTGAGATCACCACCTCGGTCGGCGTCCCCGGTGAGATCCCCACCTCGGTCGGCGTCCCCGGTGAGATCCCCACCTCGGTCGGCGTCCCCGGTGAGATCCCCACCTCGGTCGGCGTCCCCGGTGAGATCCCCACCTCGGTCGGCGTCCCCGGTGAGATCCCCACCTCGGTCGGCGTCCCCGGTGAGATCCCCACCCCGGTCGGCGTCCCCGGTGAGATCCCCACCCCGGTCGGCGTCCCCGGTGAGATCCCCACCCCGGTCGGCGTCCCCGGTGAGATCCCCTCCCCGGTCGGCGTCCCCGGTGAGATCCCCACCCCGGTCGGCGTCCCCGGTGAGATCCCCACCCCGGTCGGCGTCCCCGGTGAGATCCCCACCCCGGTCGGCGTCCCCGGTGAGATCCCCACCCCGGTCGGCGTCCCCGGTGAGATCCCCACCCCGGTCGGCGTCCCCGGTGAGATCCCCACCCCGGTCGGCGTCCCCGGTGAGATCCCCACCCCGGTCGGCGTCCCCGGTGAGATCCCCACCCCGGTCGGCGTCCCCGGTGAGATCCCCACCCCGGTCGGCGTCCCCGGTGAGATCCCCTCCCCGGTCGGCGTCCCCGGTGAGATCCCCTCCCCGGTCGGCGTCCCCGGTGAGATCCCCTCCCCGGTCGGCGTCCCCGGTGACGTCCCCCCCCTCGATCAAGTCCCCGGTGACGTCCCCTCCTCAGTCAGACCCGGCACTTCACCTGCTCCATACGGATCCCAGTTAGACCATACACTTCACCTGCTGCAGATGGATCCCCATTTGACCCTACTCTTCACCTGCTCCAGACAGGTCCGAGTTATACCCTACTCTTCACCTGCTCCAGACAGGTCCGAGTTATACCCTACTCTTCTGCTCCAGACAGGTCCCAGTTATACCCTACTCTTCACCAACTCCAGACAAGTCCCAGATATACCCTACTCTTCTCCTGCTCCAGACACGTCCGAGTTATACCCTACTCTTCTCCTGCTCCAGACAGATCCGAATTATACCCTACTCTTCTCCTGCTCCAGACAGGTCCCAGTTATACCCTACACTTCACCTACTCCAGACAGGACCCAGTTATACCCTACTCTTCACCTACTCCAGACAGGTCCCAGTCATACCCTCCTCTTCACCTACTCCCGACAGGACCCAGTCATACCCTCCTCTTCACCTACTCCAGACAGGTCCCAGTTATACCCTGCTCTTCACCTACTCCCGACAGGACACAGTTATACCCGACTCTTCACCTGCTCCATACAGGTCCCAGTTTTACCCTACTCTTCACCTCCTCCAGACGGGTCCCAGTTATACCCTACTCTTCACCTCCTCCAGACGGGTCCCAGTTATACCCGACTCTTCACCTCCTCCAGACGGGTCCCAGTTATACCCGACTCTTCACCTGCTCCAGACGGGACCCAGTTATGCCCGACGCTTCACCTACTGCAGACGGGGCCCAGTTTTACCCGACTCTTCACCTCCTCCAGACGGGTCCCAGTTATACCCGACTCTTCACCTCCTCCAGACGGGTCACAGTTAGACTCTACTCTTCACCTGCTCCAGACAGGACCCAGTTATGCCCAACGCTTCACCTACTGCAGACGGGGCCCAGTTATACCCGATTCTTCACCTGCTCCAGACAGGTCCCAGTTATACCCGATTCTTCACCTACTCCAGACAGGTCCCTGTTTTATCCTACTCTTCACCTCCTCCAGACGGGTCACGGTTGGACCCTACTCTTCACCTACTCCAGACGGGTCCCAGTTATACCCGACTCTTCACCTCCTCCAGACGGGTCACAGTTAGACCCTACTCTTCACCTGCTCCAGACAGGACCCAGTTATGCCCAACGCTTCACCTACTGTAGACGGGGCCCAGTTTTACCCGACTCTTCACCTCCTCCAGACAGGTCCCAGTTTTACCCGACTCTTCACCTACTCCAGACGGGGCCCAGTTTTACCCGACTCTTCACCTGCTCCAGACAGGTCCCAGTTAGACCCTACTCTTCACCTACTCCAGACAGGTCCCAGTTATACCCTCTTCCCCTGCTCCAGACAGGTCCCAGTTATACCCTCCTCTTCACCTGCTCCAGACAGGTCCCAGTTATACCCTCCTCTTCACCTGCTCCAGACAGGTCCCAGTTATACCCTCCTCTTCACCTGCTCCAGACAGGTCCCAGTGATACCCTACTCTTCACCTGCTCCAGACAGGTCCCAGTTATACCCTACTCTTCACCTGCTCCAGACAGGTCCCAGTTATACCCTCCTCTTCACCTGCTCCAGACAGGTCCCAGTTATACCCTACTCTTCACCTGCTCCAGACAGGACCCAGTTATGCCCAACGCTTCACCTACTGCAGACGGGGCCCAGTTCTACCCTACTCTTCACCTCCTCCAGACAGGTCCCAGTTATACCCGATTCTTCCCCTGCTCCAGACAGGTCCCAGTTTTACCCTACTCTTCACCTCCTCCAGACAGGTCCCAGTTATACCCGATTCTTCCCCTGCTCCAGACAGGTCCTAGTTATACCCGACTCTTCACCTACTCCAGACAGGTCCCAGTTTTATCCTACTCTTCACGTCCTCCAGACGTGTCACAGTTAGACCCTACTCTTCACCTGCTCCAGACAGGACCCAGTTTAGATTAGATTAGAAATACAGCACTGAAACAGGCCCTTCGGCCCACCGAGTCTGTGCCGACCATCAACCACCCATTTATACTAATCCTACACTAATCCCATATTCCTACCAAACATCCCCACCTGTCCCTATATTTCCCTACCACCTACCTATACTAGTGACAATTTATAATGGCCAATTTACCTATCAACCTGCAAGTCTTTTGGCTTGTGGGAGGAAACCGGAGCACCCGGAGAAAACCCACGCAGACACAGGGAGAACTTGCAAACTCCACACAGGCAGTACCCAGAATCGAACCCGGGTCCCTGGAGCTGTGAGGCTGCAGTGCTAACCACTGTGCCGCCCCAAATTATGCCCAACGCTTCACCTACTGCAGACGGGGCCCAGTTTTACCCGACTCTTCACCTCCTCCAGACAGGTCGCAGTTATACCCTACTCTTCACCTCCAGACAGGTCCCAGTTATACCCTACTCTTCACCTACTCCAGACAGGTCCCTGTTATACCCGACTCTTCACCTACTCCAGACGGGGCCCAGTTTTACCCGACTCCTCACCTGCTCCAGACAGGTCCCAGTTAGACCCTACTCTTCACCTACTCCAGACAGGTCCCAGTTATACCCTCCTCTTCCCCTGCTCCAGACAGGTCCCAGTTATACCCTCCTCTTCACCTGCTCCAGACAGGTCCCAGTTATACCCTACTCTTCACCTACTCCAGACAGGTCCCAGTTATACCCTCCTCTTCCCCTGCTCCAGACAGGTCCCAGTTATACCCTCCTCTTCACCTGCTCCAGACAGGTCCCAGTTATACCCTACTCTTCACCTGCTCCAGACAGGTCCCAGTTATACCCTACTCTTCACCTGCTCGAGACAGGTCCCAGTGATACCCTCCTCTTCCCTGCTCCAGACAGGTCCCAGTTATACCCTCCTCTTCACCTGCTCCAGACAGGTCCCAGTTATACCCTACACTTCACCTACTCCAGACAGGTCCCAGTTATACCCTACTCTTCACCTACTCCAGACAGGTCCCAGTTATACCCTCCTCTTCACCTACTCCAGACAGGTCCCAGTTATACCCTACTCTTCACCTACTCCAGACAGGTCCCAGTTATACCCTACTCTTCACCTACTCCAGACAGGTCCCAGTTATACCCTACTCTTCACCTACTCCAGACAGGTCCCAGTTATACCCTACTCTTCACCTACTCCTGACAGGTCCCAGTTATACGCTACTCTTCCCCTGCTCCAGACAGGTCCCAGTTATACCCTCCTCTTCACCTGCTCCAGACAGGTCCCAGTTATACCCTACTCTTCACCTGCTCCAGACAGGACCCAGTTATACCCTACTCTTGGGATTGGGGGTAGTGTATTGCGATGGATAGAAAATTGGTTGGCAGACATGAAACAAAGTAGGGATAAATGGGTCTTTTTCCGAATGGCAGGCAGTGACCAGTGGGGTACCACAGGGATCGGTGCCAGGTCCCTAGCTATTCACAATATGTATTAATGATATAGGTGAAGGAACTAAATGTAATCTTTCCAAATTTGCAGATGACGCAAAACTGGATGGGAGGGTGAATTGTGAGGAGGATGCAGAGAGGCTTCAGGGTGATTTAGATAGGTTGAGTGAGTGGGCGAATGCATGGCAGATGCAGTATAATGTGGGTAAATGTGAGGTTATCCACTTTGGTAGCAACAGCAGGAAGGCAGATTATTATCTGAATGGCTATAAACTGAGAGAAGGGAATATGCAGCGAGATCTGGGTGTTCTCGTACACCAGTCGCTGAAGGTAAGCATGCAGGTGCGAGAGACAGTAAAAAAGGCAAATGGTATGTTGGCCTTCATAGAGAGAGGATTAGAGTACAGGAGCAGGGATGTCTTGCTGCAATTATACAGGGCCTTGGTGAGGCCTCACCTGGAATATTGTGTGCAGTTTTGGTCTCCTTATCTGAGGAAGGATGCTCTTGCTATGGAGGGAGTGCAGCGAGTGTTTACCAGACTGATTCCTGGGATGGCGGGACTGACATATGAGGAGAGATTAAGTCAGTTAGAATTATATTCGCTGGAGTTCAGAAGAGTGAGGGGGGATCTCATAGAAACCTATAAAATTCTAACAGAACTTGACAGGGTAGATGCAGGAAAGATGTTCCAGATGATGGGGGAGTCCAGAATCAGGGGTCATAGTCTAAGGATACAGGGTAAACCTTTCAGGACTGAGATGAGAAATTTCTTCACCCAGAGAGTGGTGAGCCTGTGGAATTCGCTACCACAGAAAGCAGTTGAGAACAAAACATTGTATGTTTTCAAGAAGGAGTTAGATATAGCTCTTGGGTCTAAAGGGATCAAAGGGTATTGGAGTAAAGCGGGAACAGGTTGCTGAGTTGGATGATCAGCCATGATCATGATGAACGGCAGAACAGGGCCGAATGGCCTACTGCTACACCTATTTTCTGTGTTACTCTTCATCTCCAGAGAGGTCCCAGTTATACCCTACCCTTCACCTGCTCCAGACAGGTCCCAGTTGTACCCTACTCTTCACCTGCTCCTGACAGGTCCCAGTTATACCCTACTCTTCATCTCCAGAGAGGTCCCAGTTATACCCTACCCTTCACCTGCTCCAGACAGGTCCCAGTTGTACCCTACTCTTCACCTGCTCCAGACAGGTCCCAGTTGTACCCTACCCTTCACCTGCTCCAGACAGGTCCCAGTTGTACCCTACTCTTCACCTGCTCCTGACAGGTCCCAGTTATACCCTACTCTTCATCTCCAGAAAGGTCCCAGTTATACCCTACTCTTCACCTGCTCCATACTGATCCCAGTTAGACCCTACTCTTCACCTGCTCCATACTGATCCCAGTTAGACCCTACTCTTCACCTGCTCCATACTGATCCCGGTTAGACCCTGCACTTCACCTGCTGCAGACGGCTCCCCATTAGACCCTACTCTTCACCTGCTCCAGACAGGTCCCAGTTATACCCGACTCTTCACCTGCTCCAGACAGGTCTCAGTTATACCTTAAATAAAAGCAAAATACTGCAGATACTGGAAATCTGAAACAAAAACAAGAAATGCTGGAATCACTCAGCAGGTCTGGCAGCATCTGTGGAAAGAGAAGCAGAGTTAACGTTTCGGGTCGGTGACCCTTCTTCGGAACTTCTCAGGTTCCGAAGAAGGGTCACTGACCCGAAACGTTAACTCTGCTTCTCTTTCCACAGATGCTGCCAGACCTGCTGAGTGATTCCAGCATTTCTTGTTTTTGTCCCAGTTATACCTTACTCTTCACCTGCTCCAGTCATGTCCCAGTTGTACCCTACTCTTCACCTGCTCCAGACAGGTACCAGTTATGCCCTACTCTTCACCTGTTCCAGACAGGTCCCAGTTATACCTTACTCTTCACCTGCTCCAGACAGGGCCCAGTTATATCCTGCTCTTCACTTGCTCCAGACATGTCCCAGTTGTACCCTACTCTTCACCTGCTGCAGATGGATCCCTATTAAACCCTACTCTTCACCTGCTCCAGACGCGTTATAGTTATACCCTAATCTTCACCTACTACAGACAGGTACCAGTTATGCCCTACTCTTTACCTGCTCCACACATGTCCCAGTTATACCCGACTCTTCACCTGCTCCAGACAGGTCCCAGTTATACCTACTCTTCACCTGCTCCAGACAGGTCCCAGTTATACCTACTCTTCACCTGCTCCAGACAGGTCCCAGTTATACCTACTCTTCACCTGCTCCAGACAGGTCCCAGTTATACCTACTCTTCACCTGCTCCAGACAGGTCCCAGTTGTACCCTATTCTTCACCTGCTCCAGACAGGTCCCAGTAGGACAACAGTTTGTTTCAGGATGTAATAATATGCCCCAAGGTGTTTGCTAGCCAAATTGGACACTGAGCCACATAAACCAATGTTCGGGTAGATGGCCAAAGCTTGATCAAAGCTGATGGTTTCAAGCACGACTTTCAGGGAAGAAAGGCAGTGCCAGAGTCGGGGAGTGTTTGGAAGGAAATTCAGAGCTTAGCACCTCAGCAGCTGGAGGCATGGCTGCCAGTGATGGGGCAGTTAACATCAGGGCTGGCTGAAGAGGCCAGAATCAGAGGGGTGCGGATATCTTCGTGAAAACCAAGTTGTTGCTCTACTGGGAGCCAGTGTAAGTCAGCGAGAACATGGGTTATAGAGGAAGGGGACCTCGTGCGAGTTAGGACGTGGGTGGCAGAGTTTTGGATGACGTCAGGTTTACAGGGTAGCATATGGGAGACCGGCTCATCTTCGGGTCAGACATGACCCCAGGGTTGTGGACAGACTGGTTTAATCTCAGACATTTGGTGGGTGGAGGGTTGGAGTCGGTAGCTAGGGAATGGAGTATGGAGCAGGGACCAAAAACTTTGGTCTTCCCACTGTTAATGGGAGGAAATTTCTGCTCATCCAGTACTGGATGTCAGATTAGCAGTCTGATAGTTTAGAAGCTGCGGGGGAGTTGAGAGAAGTGTTGGTGAGGTGTGGCTGCCTGTCGTCAACATACCTGTGAAAGCTAGCGTTATATTTTTGCACGATGTTGCCGAGGGGCAGCATGTAGATGAGAAATGGGAGTGGGCCAAGGTTAGATCCTTGGGTTCCTGCAGATTTGGAAGGGTGCAGATGTCACCCCACTATTTAAGAAGGGAGGGAGAGCGAAAACGGGATTACAGACCTGTTAGCCTTACATCAGTCATTGGGAAAATGGACACTTGGATAATAATGGTGAGGTGGGAGTGACTGCCCTTGACATCAAGGCACCATTTGACCGAGTATGGCATCAAGGAGCCCTCGCAAAACTGAGGTCAATGGGAATCGGAGGGAAAACCCTCCTCGCTGGTTGGAGTCATACCTGGCACAAAGGAAGATGGTTGTGGTTGTTGGACGTCAATCATCTGAGCTCCAGGACATCACTGCAGGAGTTCCTCAGGGTAGTGTCCTGGGCCCAACCATCATCGGCTGCTTCATCAATGACCTTCCTTCAATCATAAGGTCAGAAGTGGGGATGTTCGCTGATGATTGCACAATGTTCAGCACCATTCGTGACTCCTCAGATACTGAAGCAGTCTGTGTCGAAATGTAGCAAGACCTGGACAATATCCAGGCTTGGGCTGATAAGTGGCAAATAACATTCGTACCACACAAGTTCCAGACAATGACCATCTCTAACAAGAGAGAATTTAACCATCTCCCCTTGACATTCAATGGCATTACCATCACTGAATCCCCCACTATCAACATCCTAGGGGCTACCATTGACCAGAAACTGAACTGGAGTAGCCATATAAATACCGTGGCTACAAGAGCAGGTCAGAAGCTAGGAATCCTGCTGTGAGTAACGCACCTCCTGACTCCCCACAAAGCCTGTCCACAATCTACAAGGCACAAGTCAGGAGTGTGATGGAATACTCTCCACTTGCCTGGATGGGTGCAGCTCCAACAACACTCGAAGCTCGACACCATCCAGGACAAAGCGTCCCGCTTGATTGGCACCCCAATTACAAACATTCACTCCCTCCACCACTGACGCACAGTGGCAGCAGTGTGTACCATCTACAAGATGCACTGCAGCAAGTCACCAAGGCTGCTTAGACAGCAGCTTCCAAACCCGCGACCTCTACCAACTAGAAAGACAAGGGCAGCAAATACATGGGAACACCATCACCTGCAAGTTCGCCTCCAAGCCACACACCATCCTGACTTGGAACTATATCGCTGGGTCAAAATCCTGGAACTCCCTTCCCAGCAGCACTGTGGGTGTACCTACCCCACGTGGACGACAGCGGTTCAAGAAGGCAGCTCACCACCACCTTCTCAAAGGCAATTAGGGATGGGCAATAAATGCTGGCCCGGCCAGCGACGCCCACATCCCATGAATGAATAAAAAAAAATCTGATTGGGCAGAGTCAACATGGATTTAGGAATGGGAAATCATGTTTGACGAACTTTTTGGAGTTCTTTGAGGATGTTACTAACAGAATTGATAAAGGGGAGTCGGTTGACGTTGTATACTTGGATTTTCAGAAAGCTTTTTGATAAAGTCCCCCACAGGAGGTTGGTTAGCAAAATTAAAGCACATGGGATAGGAGGTAATATACTGGCATGGATTAAGGATTGGTTAACAGGCAGAAAACAGAAGAAATAAACAGGTCATTCTCACGGCAGGCTGTGACGAGTGGGGTTCTGCAAGGATCAGTACTTGGGCCCCAGCTGTTCACAATATATATCAATGATTTGGATGTGGGGGCCAAATGTGATGTTTCCAAGTTTGCAGGTGACACAAAACTAGGTGGGAATGTGTGTTTTGAGGAAGATGCAAAGCGGCTTCAAGGGTATTTGGACAGACTTAGTCCAACGTGGCAGACTTAGGGCCGGAACATGGCAGATGGAATGTAATGTGGAAAAATGTGAGGTTATCCACTTTGGTAGGAGGAACTGATGTGCAGAGTATTTCTTAAATGGTGAGAGATTAGAAAGTGTAGATGTACAAAGGGACCTGGGTGTCCTCGTCAATAAGTCACTGAAAGCTAACATGCAGGTGCAGCAAGCAATTAAGAAGGCTAATGGTATGTTAGCCTTTATCGCAAGAGGATTTGAGTACAGGAGTCGTGAAGTCTTGCTTCAAGTGTATAGAATCTTGGTTAGACCGCACCTGGAGTACTGTGTGCAGTTTTTGTCCCCTTACCTTAGGAAGGATATTATTGCCATAGAGGGAGTGCAACGAAGGTTCACTAGACTTGTTCCCGGGTTGGCGGGTCTGTCCTATGAAGAGAGATTGGGGAAACTGGGCCTGTATTCTCGAGAGTTTCGAAGACTGAGAGGTGATCTCATTGAAACCGACAAAATACTTAAAGGGATTGACAGGGTAGATGCAGCTAAGATGTTTCCCCTGGTTGGGGAGTCTAGAACCAGGGGACACAATTTTAAAATAAGGGGGAAGCCACTTAGGACAGAGATGAGAAGAAATTTCTTTACTCAGAGGGTTGTGAATCTTTGGAATTCTCTACCCCAGAGGTCTGTGGAAGCTCAGTCATTGAGTATGTTTAAAGCAGAGATTGACAGATTTCGAAATACTAATGAAATATGGGGATAGTGTGGGGAAAAAGGCATTGAAGTGGATGATCAGCCATGATCGTATTGAATGGTGGAGCAAGCTCGATGGGCTGAATGGCCTACTCCTGTTCCTATGTTCCTGTATCACTGGATTAGTAATCCAGAGGGCCCGGTTAATGCCCTAGGGCATGTCAGCTGGTGGAATTTAAATTCAATGAATTAATAAAAATCTGTTTCATGGCACCATTACCATCACCGATTGTTGTAAAAACCCATCTGGTTCACTAATGTCCTTGAGGGAAGGGAATCGGCTGTCCTTACCTGGTCTGGCCTACGTGTGACTCCAGACCCACGGCAATGCGGGTGGCTCTTAACTGCCCTCTGAAATGGCCTGGCGCGCCACTCAGTTGCCAGGGGGGCAGTGAGGAATGGGCAACAAATGCTGGCCTTGCCTGCGACGCCCACATCCCATGAAAGAATGGGGGGAAACCAAAAAGGGAGCAGGCGGTGGGTCTGACGGACAAGATGAGCTCGGAGAGGGCATGAGGAGGGATAGGAGAGAAGCGTGTGAGCTCTCGGTTAGGGCAAGGGGCAGCTTTCGTGCCAGCTTGGCCATGTGGGCGAGAGGGAGGGAGGGAGGGAGGGATGTGGCAGAGGCAGCTGATGGGACGGCCTCAGTTTTGGTGACAATGAAGTGCCTGAACCCCTCGCACTTGTTGGAGGGGAGAGGGGTTTAAGAAGACGGTTTTGCAGCAGAGGGAAGAAGCCGGGGGATATCGTTGCATTCCAGGCTTTGAGAGTGCAGTTGTAAGTGAATTGGGGGGATAGTGTTTTCCAGGGGCGGACATAGAAGGTCGGATCGCAAGGGGGTTGTGGTTGGAGAGTGCTACAAGGAAGTGATCAGCCTTGCCTGTGAGTGATACGATGGGAGTTGCGAGATCATGTGAGATGGCAAGGTCAAGGGGGCAGCCGAGGGGAGTTTCTACGGAGGAAGGGATGAAGGAAGGATAAGAAGACAGTGAGCCCAGAGGAGAGAGAACAGGAGTTCAGCTGGAGTTAGAAATCCCCATGGATAAGAAGTCATTTTGTGCAGAGGCTGAGGGAGGAGACCAGTGAAGATGTCAGAGTGGGAAAAAAACCCTACAATGCACGCCCTCAAGCCCAGATCCCAGTTCTACCCAACCCTTGCCCCATGGATAGTCCTGCCAACATTCACATCAGGATCACCAATTGTGTCGTGTAGCTGTGTGCTCTCGCTGCGGGGCTAACGGATGCTTGTTTTGTCGCACAGGAGATGCTGGTAAGGTCACGACCGTAGTGGCCACACCAGGACAGGGGTCTGACATCACCCAGGAGGTGTCCTACACGGATATTAAAGTCATCGGTAATGGGTCCTTTGGGGTGGTGTACCAGGCCAAGCTGGTGGACACGGGAGAGCTGGTCGCTATCAAAAAGGTTCTACAGGACAAGAGGTTCAAGGTGAGGCAAGCAGCACAACCAAACAGAGCTGGGCTGGTGTCAGCGGGCTCTTCGACAAACCTCATCCTCCCTCCTTCATTCTGTCTATCTCAATACTGATAGTGCTGTTATACACTCAGTCCCCAGTGTGAGCCCCGTGTTATACACTCAGTCCCCAGTGTGGGCCCCGTGTTATACACTCAGTCCCCGGTGTGAGCCCGGTGTTATACACTCAGTCCCCAGTGTGAGCCCCGTGTTATACACTCAGTCCCCAGTGTGAGCCCCGTGTTATACACTCAGTCCTCGGTGTGCGCCCCGTGTTATACACTCAGTCCCCAGTGTGAGCCCCGTGTTATACACTCAGTCCTCAGTGTGAGCCCCGTGTTATACACTCAGTCCTCGGTGTGCGCCCCGTGTTATACACTCAGTCCTCAGTGTGCGCCCCGTGTTATACACTCAGTCCTCAGTGTGCGCCCCGTGTTATACACTCAGTCCCCGGTGTGCGCCCCGTGTTATACACTCAGTCCCCAGTGTGAGCCCCGTGTTATACACTCAGTCCTCGGTGTGAGCCCCGTGTTATACACTCAGTCCCCAGTGTGAGCCCCGTGTTATGCACTCAGTCCCCAGTGTGCGCCCCGTGTTATGCACTCAGTCCCCAGTGTGAGCCCCGTGTTATACACTCAGTCCTCGGTGTGCGCCCCGTGTTATACACTCAGTCCTCAGTGTGCGCCCCGTGTTATGCACTCAGTCCCCAGTGTGAGCCCCGTGTTATACACTCAGTCCCCGGTGTGCGCCCCGTGTTATACACTCAGTCCCCAGTGTGAGCCCCGTGTTATACACTCAGTCCTCAGTGTGCGCCCCGTGTTATGCACTCAGTCCCCAGTGTGAGCCCCGTGTTATACACTCAGTCCTCGGTGTGAGCCCGGTGTTATACACTCAGTCCCCAGTGTGAGCCCCGTGTTATACACTCAGTCCCCAGTGTGAGCCCCGTGTTAAACACTCAGTCCTCAGTGTGAGCCCTGTGTTATGCACTCAGTCCCCGGTGTGGGCCCCGTGTTATACACTCAGTCCCCGGTGTGGGCCCCGTGTTATACACTCAGTCCCCAGTGTGAGCCCCGTGTTATACACTCAGTCCCCAGTGTGAGCCCTGTGTTAAACACTCAGTCCTCGGTGTGAGCCCCGTGTTATACACTCAGTCCCCAGTGTGAGCCCCGTGTTATACACTCAGTCCCCAGTGTGAGCCCCGTGTTATACACTCAGTCCCCAGTGTGAGCCCCGTGTTAAACACTCAGTCCCCAGTGTGAGCCCCGTGTTATACACTCAGTCCTCGGTGTGAGCCCCGTGTTATACACTCAGTCCCCAGTGTGAGCCCCGTGTTATGCACTCAGTCCCCGGTGTGGGCCCCGTGTTATACACTCAGTCCCCAGTGTGAGCCCTGTGTTAAACACTCAGTCCCCAGTGTGGGCCCCGTGTTATACACTCAGTCCCCAGTGTGAGCCCCGTGTTATACACTCAGTCCCCAGTGTGAGCCCCGTGTTATACACTCAGTCCCCGGTGTGGGCCCCGTGTTATACACTCAGTCCCCAGTGTGAGCCCCGTGTTATACACTCAGTCCCCGGTGTGAGCCCGGTGTTATACACTCAGTCCCCAGTGTGAGCCCCGTGTTATACACTCAGTCCCCGGTGTGAGCCCGGTGTTATACACTCAGTCCCCGGTGTGGGCCCCGTGTTATACACTCAGTCCCCAGTGTGGGCCCCGTGTTATACACTCAGTCCCCGGTGTGAGCCCCGTGTTATACACTCAGTCCCCGGTGTGGGCCCCGTGTTATACGCTCAGTCCCCAGTGTGAGCCCCGTGTTATACACTCAGTCCCCAGTGTGAGCCCCGTGTTATACACTCAGTCCCCGGTGTGGGCCCGGTGTTATACGCTCAGTCCCCAGTGTGAGCCCCGTGTTATACTCTCAGTCCCCAGTGTGAGCCCCGTGTTATACACTCAGTCCCCGGCGTGAGCCCCGTGTTATACACTCAGTCCCCGGCGTGGGCCCGGTGTTATACACTCAGTCCTCAGTGTGAGCCCCGTGTTATACACTCAGTCCCCGGTGTGGGCCCCGTGTTATACACTCAGTCCCCGGTGTGAGCCCCGTGTTATACACTCAGTCCCCGGTGTGAGCCCCGTGTTATACACTCAGTCCCCGGTGTGAGCCCCGTGTTATACACTCAGTCCCCGGTGTGAGCCCCGTGTTATACACTCAGTCCCCGGTGTGAGCCCGGTGTTATACACTCAGTCCCCGGTGTGGGCCCGGTGTTATACGCTCAGTCCCCAGTGTGAGCCCCGTGTTATACACTCAGTCCCCGGTGTGAGCCCCGTGTTATACACTCAGTCCCCGGCGTGGGCCCGGTGTTATACACTCAGTCCCCGGTGTGGGCCCCGTGTTATACACTCAGTCCCCGGTGTGAGCCCCGTGTTATACTGTTGAGTTCTCTCTCTTCCTGCAGAACCGGGAGTTGCAGATCATGCGTAAATTGGATCACGGTAACATCGTCCGGCTTCGATATTTCTTCTACTCCAGTGGAGATAAGGTACGAGCAACAGTGTGAGGGCGCAGGGGCCGAGCTTGCGCAGAGCAGGAGCGGGCCAATGGGGAGTTGAAGGGTGGGGAGCAGGAGCGCAAGGGAATCAGGTGGCCCGCGGATCGGGAGGGAGCGGGTTTGAGAAACCAGAGTTTTTCGAGGACGTAACTATGAATGTAGATAAGGGGGAATCAGTTAATGTCGTATATTTAGATTTCCCAAACGGCATTTGACATGGTGCCACACAAAATGTAAATGCATAAGATCCTGGAGTTGGGGGTGGTATATTAGCATGAATAGAGGATTGTCTCACTACAGAAAGCAGAGAGTAGGGATAAATGGGGCATTTAAAGCTGGCAGGCTGTGAATAGTGGAGTGCCGCAAGGATTGGTGCTGGGGCCTCAGCTATTTACTATCTATGAGCAGAGATCACAAAACAATTGATATCTTTATTGTGACATTACCTCTCCAAATCCCCAACCCAAGCCGTTCCATCCTTCTGATGCCATTCCCCTCAGACCATACCCATCCCAATTCTTATCCCTCTCGTATCATCGCCATCCCACCCCTTCTTCCTATGACATCCCATCCCCTTGCCGTGCCCTCCCATGACATTCCCCCATCCTCCCTTCCTCCCGTGCCATGCCCCACCCACACTCCCTCCTCGCCCGTCATCCTCCGCCTCCCCCACCTCCCCTGCCGTTCCATACCCCCTCGCCCTTCCCTATCCCCACCCCATGTCATTGACTCTGACTGAGAGACCGAGAGTATTGGATCTAAGTTTGCTGGCGAGGTGGGAATGAAAGCTGTGATGAGGACACAGAAGCTGCCAAGAGATATAGACAGATTGAGTGAGTGGGCAAACAAGGTGGCAGATGGAGTATAATGTGGGGAAGTGGGAAGTTTTTCACTTGGGGAGTCAGAACAGACAAGCAGAATATTTATCCCAAGGTATGACACGTGTAACTGTTGATCAGAGAGACTCAGGTGTCCTACAAGGAATAAAAAGTTAGCATGCAGGTACGGTAAACAATTGGGAAGATAAATGGTATGTTGGCCTTTATTGCAAGGGGATTGGAGAACATGAATAAAGAAGTCTTGCTACAATTGTACAGGGCTTTGGTGAGACCGCACCAGGAGCACTGTGCGTAGATTTCATCTCCATATTTAAAGAAGGATGTAATTGCATTTGAAGCTGCACAGAAAAGGTGCATGAGATTGGGCGTAGATGAGAGGGTTGTCCTATAATGAGATGTTGAGTACATTGGGTGTGTATTCCATGGATTTTAGACAATCTAATGGAAACATACAAGATTCTGAAGGGCCTTGACAGGGTAGACAAGGAGAGATGGTTTCCACTAGTTGGAGAGACGAGAACACGGCGGCACAGTCTCAGCATAAGGGGTCGATCATTTCGGACTGAGATGAGAAGAGACTTCTTCACTCAAAGGGTTGTGAATCTTGGGAATTTTCTGCCCTCGGGGGTTGTGGGTGCTCCATCGTTGAGTATCTTCAAGACTGAGGTCGATAGATTTTTAATCTCTCGGGGAATCAGTGGATACGGCGATCAAGTGGGAAAGAGGAGCGAAGGTAGAGGATTAGCCATGATCGTACTGAGTGCTGGAGCAGACTCGAGGGACCAAATGGTGGTCGACAGCTCCTATTTCCTATGTTCTATGTATTGTCTCGTGTTGTGGTGTCTCTGGATTGCTCCAGTGCCGGGGGACAAGGTATCGGGCGATTGCCCATGTGTTAATGATCTGGGTATCGGGTGATAGCCCCTGTGTGAATGGACTGGGTATCGGGCGATTGCCCCTGTGTTAATGGACTGGGTATCGGGCGATTGTCCCTGTGTTAATGGACTGGGTATCGGGCGATTGTCCCTGTGTTAATGGACTGTGTATCGGGCGATTGCCCCTGTGTTAATGGACTGTGTATCGGGCGATTGCCCCTGTGTTAATGGACTGGGTATCGGGCGATTGCCCCTGTGTTAATGATCTGGGTATCGGGTGATAGCCCCTGTGTGAATGGACTGTGTATCGGGCGATTGCCCCTGTGTTAATGGACTGGGTATCGGGCGATTGTCCCTGTGTTAATGGACTGGGTATCGGGCGATTGTCCCTGTGTTAATGGACTGGGCATCGGGTGATAGCCCCTGTGTTAATGGACTGGGTATCGGGAGATTGCCCCTGTGTTAATGGACTGTGTATCGGGCGATTGCCCCTGTGTTAATGGACTGTGTATCGGGCGATTGCCCCTGTGTCAGTGGACTGGGTATCGGGCGATTCCCCCTGTGTTAATGGACTGGGTATCGGGCAATTGCCCCTGTGTTAATGGACTGTGTATCGGGCAATTGCCCCTGTGTTAATGGACTGGGTATCGGGCAATTGCCCCTGTGTTAATGGACTGTGTATCAGGCGATTCCCCCTGTGTTAATGGACTGTGTATCGGGCAATTGCCCCTGTGTTAATGGACTGTGTATCGGGCGATTGCCCCTGTGTTAATTGACTGGGTATCGGGCGATTGCCCCTGTGTTAATGATCTGGGTATCGGGCGATAGCCCCTGTGTTAATGGACTGGGTATCGGGCGATTGCCCCTGTGTTAATGGACTGGGTATCGGGCGATTGCCCCTGTGTTAATGGACTGGGTATCGGGAGATTGCCCCTGTGTTAATGGACTGGGTATCGGGCGATTGCCCCTGTGTTAATGGACTGTGTATCGGGCGATTGCCCCTGTGTTAATGGACTGGGTATCGGGCGATTGCCCCTGTGTTAATGGACTGTGTATCGGGCGATTGCCCCTGTGTTAATGGACTGGGTATAGGGCGATTGCCCCTGTGTTAATGGACTGGGTATCGGGCGATTGCCCCTGTGTTAATGGACTGGGTATCGGGCGATTGCCCCTGTGTTAATGGACTGGGTATCGGGCGATTGCCCCTGTGTTAATGGACTGTGTATCGGGCGATTGCCCCTGTGTTAATGGACTGGGTATCGGGCGATTCCCCCTGTGTTAATGGACTGGGTATCGGGCGATTGCCTCTGTGTTAATGGACTGTGTATTGGGCGATTCCCCCTGTGTTAATGGACTGGGTATCGGGCGATTGCCCCTGTGTTAATGGACTGGGTATCGGGCGATTGCCCCTGTGTTAATGGACTGGGTATCGGACGATTGCCCCTGTGTGAATGGACTGTGTATCGGGCAATTGCCCCTGTGTTAATGGACTGGGTATCGGGCGATTGCCCCTGTGTTAATGGACTGTGTATCGGGCGATTGCCCCTGTGTTAATGGACTGGGCATCGGGCGATTGCCCCTGTGTGAATGGACTGGGTATCGGGCGATTGCCTCTGTGTTAATGGACTGGGTATCGGGCGATTGCCCCTGTGTTAATGGACTGTGTATCGGGCGATTGCCCCTGTGTTAATGGACTGGGTATCGGGCGATTGCCCCTGTGTTAATGGACTGTGTATCGGGCGATTGCCCCTGTGTTAATGGACTGGGTATCGGGCGATTGCCCCTGTGTTAATGGACTGGGTATCGGGCGATTGCCCCTGTGTTAATGGACTGGGTATCGGGCGATTGCCTCTGTGTTAATGGACTGGGTATCGGGCGATTGCCCCTGTGTTAATGGACTGGGTATCGGGCGATTGCCCCTGTGTTAATGGACTGGGTATCGGGCGATTGCCCCTGTGTTAATGGACTGGGTATCGGGCGATTGCCCCTGTGTTAATGGACTGGGTATCGGGCGATTGCCCCTGTGTTAATGGACTGTGTATCGGGCGATTGCCCCTGTGTTAATGGACTGGGTATCGGGCGATTGCCCCTGTGTTAATGGACTGGGTATCGGGCGATTGCCCCTGTGTTAATGGACTGTGTATCGGGCGATTGCCCCTGTGTTAATGGACTGTGTATCGGGCGATTGCCCCTGTGTTAATGGACTGGGTATCGGGCGATTGCCCCTGTGTTAATGGACTGGGTATCGGGCGATTGCCCCTGTGTTAATGGACTGGGTATCGGGCGATTGCCCCTGTGTTAATGGACTGGGTATCGGGCGATTCCCCCTGTGTTAATGGACTGGGTATCGGGCGATTGCCCCTGTGTTAATGGACTGGGTATCGGGCGATTGCCCCTGTGTTAATGGACTGGGTATCGGGCGATTCCCCCTGTGTTAATGGACTGGGTATCGGGCGATTGCCCCTGTGTTAATGGACTGGGTATCGGGCGATTGCCCCTGTGTTAATGGACTGGGTATCGGGCGATTGCCCCTGTGTTAATGGACTGTGTATCGGGCGATTGCCCCTGTGTTAATGGACTGGGTATCGGGCGATTGCCCCTGTGTTAATTGACTGGGTATCGGGCGATTGCCCCTGTGTTAATGGACTGGGTATCGGGCGATTGCCTCTGTGTTAATGGACTGGGTATCGGGCGATTCCCCCTGTGTTAATGGACTGTGTATCGGGCGATTGCCCCTGTGTTAATGGACTGGGTATCGGGCGATTGCCCCTGTGTTAATGGACTGGGTATCGGGCGATTGCCCCTGTGTTAATGGACTGGGTATCGGGCGATTGCCCCTGTGTTAATGGACTGGGTATCGGGCGATTGCCCCTGTGTTAATGGACTGGGTATCGGGCGATTGCCCCTGTGTTAATGGACTGGGTATCGGGCGATTCCCCCTGTGTTAATGGACTGGGTATCGGGCGATTGCCCCTGTGTTAATGGACTGGGTATCGGGCGATTCCCCCTGTGTTAATGGACTGGGTATCGGGCGATTGCCCCTGTGTTAATGGACTGGGCATCGGGCGATAGCCCCTGTGTTAATGGACTGTGTATCGGGCGATTGCCCCTGTGTTAATGGACTGGGTATCGGGCGATTGCCCCTGTGTTAATGGACTGGGTATCGGGCAATTGCCCCTGTGTTAATGGACTGGGCATCGGGCGATAGCCCCTGTGTTAATGGACTGGGTATCGGGCGATTGCCCCTGTGTTAATGGACTGTGTATCGGGCGATTGCCCCTGTGTTAATGGACTGGGTATCGGGCGATTGCCCCTGTGTTAATGGACTGGGCATCGGGCGATAGCCCCTGTGTTAATGGACTGGGTATCGGGAGATTGCCCCTGTGTTAATGGACTGTGTATCGGGCGATTGCCCCTGTGTTAATGGACTGGGGATCGGGCGATTGCCCCTGTGTTAATGGACTGGGCATCGGGTGATAGCCCCTGTGTTAATGGACTGTGTATCGGGCGATTGCCCCTGTGTTAATGGACTGTGTATCGGGCGATTGCCCCTGTGTTAATGGACTGTGTATCGGGCAATTGCCCCTGTGTTAATGGACTGTGTATCGGGCGATTGTCCCTGTGTTAATGGACTGGGTATCGGGCAATTGCCCCTGTGTTAATGGACTGGGCATCGGGTGATAGCCCCTGTGTTAATGGACTGGGTATCGGGCGATTGCCCCTGTGGTTGAGGACCGTGTATCGGACGATTGCCCCTGTGGTTGAGGACCGGGTATCGGACGATTGCCCCTGTGGTTGAGGACCGGGTATCCGGCCGATTGCCCCTGTGGTTGAGGACTGTGTATCGGGCGATTGCCCCTGTGTTAATTGACTGGGTATCGGGCGATTGCCCCTGTGTTAATGGACTGGGTATCGGGCGATTGCCCCTGTGTTAATTGACTGGGTATCGGGCGATTGCCCCTGTGTTAATGGACTGGGTATCGGGCGATTGCCCCTGTGTTAATGGACTGGGTATCGGGCGATTGCCCCTGTGTTAATGGACTGGGTATCGGGCGATTGCCCCTGTGTTAATGGACTGGGTATCGGACGATTGTCCCTGTGTTAATGGATTGGGTATCGGGCGATTGTCCCTGTGTTAATGGACTGGGTATCGGGCAATTGCCCCTGTGTTAATGGACTGGGCATCGGGTGATAGCCCCTGTGTTAATGGACTGGGTATCGGGCGATTGCCCCTGTGTTAATGGACTGGGTATCGGGCGATTGCCCCTGTGTTAATGGACTGGGTATCGGACGATTGTCCCTGTGTTAATGGATTGGGTATCGGGCGATTGTCCCTGTGTTAATGGACTGGGTATCGGGCAATTGCCCCTGTGTTAATGGACTGGGCATCGGGTGATAGCCCCTGTGTTAATGGACTGGGTATCGGGCGATTGCCCCTGTGTTAATGGACTGGGTATCGGGCGATTGCCCCTGTGTTAATTGACTGGGTATCGGGCGATTGCCCCTGTGTTAATGGACTGGGTATCGGGCAATTGCCCCTGTGTTAATGGACTGGGTATCGGGCGATTGCCCCTGTGTTAATGGACTGGGCATCGGGCGATAGCCCCTGTGTTAATGGACTGGGTATCGGGCGATTGCCCCTGTGTTAATGGACTGTGTATCGGGCGATTGCCCCTGTGTTAATGGACTGGGTATCGGGCGATTGCCCCTGTGTTAATGGACTGTGTATCGGGCGATTGCCCCTGTGTTAATGGACTGTGTATCGGGCGATTGCCCCTGTGTTAATGGACTGTGTATCGGGCGATTGCCCCTGTGTTAATGGACTGGGTATCGGGCGATTGCCCCTGTGTTAATGGACTGTGTATCGGGCGATTGCCCCTGTGTTAATGGACTGTGTATCGGGCGATTGCCCCTGTGTTAATGGACTGGGTATCGGGCGATTGCCCCTGTGTTAATGGACTGGGTATCGGGCGATTGCCCCTGTGTTAATGGACTGTGTATCGGGCGATTGCCCCTGTGTTAATGGACTGGGTATCGGGCGATTGCCCCTGTGTTAATGGACTGGGTATCGGGCGATTGCCCCTGTGTTAATGGACTGGGTATCGGGCGATTGCCCCTGTGTTAATGGACTGGGTATCGGGCGATTGCCCCTGTGTTAATGGACTGGGTATCGGGCGATTCCCCCTGTGTTAATGGACTGGGTATCGGACGATTGCCCCTGTGGTTGAGGACCGGGTATCGGGCGATTGCCCCTGTGGTTGAGGACCGTGTATCGGACGATTGCCCCTGTGGTTGAGGGCTCGGGTATCGGACGATTGCCCCTGTGGTTGAGGACTGGGTATCGGACGATTGCCCCTGTGGTTGAGGACCGGGTATCCGGCCGATTGCCCCTGTGGTTGAGGACTGTGTATCGGGCGATTGCCCCTGTGTTAATTGACTGGGTATCGGGCGATTGCCCCTGTGTTAATGGACTGGGTATCGGGCGATTGCCCCTGTGTTAATTGACTGGGTATCGGGCGATTGCCCCTGTGTTAATGGACTGGGTATCGGGCGATTGCCCCTGTGTTAATGGACTGGGTATCGGGCGATTGCCCCTGTGTTAATGGACTGGGTATCGGGCGATTGCCCCTGTGTTAATGGACTGGGTATCGGGCGATTGCCCCTGTGTTAATTGACTGGGTATCGGGCGATTGCCCCTGTGTTAATTGACTGGGTATCGGGCGATTGCCCCTGTGTTAATTGACTGGGTATCGGGCGATTGCCCCTGTGTTAATGGACTGGGTATCGGGCGATTGCCCCTGTGTTAATGGACTGGGTATCGGGCGATTGCCCCTGTGTTAATGGACTGGGTATCGGACGATTGCCCCTGTGGTTGAGGACCGGGTATCGGGCGATTGCCTCTGTGGTTGAGGACCGGGTATCGGACGATTGCCCCTGTGGTTGAGGGCTCGGGTATCGGACGATTGCCCCTGTGGTTGAGGACCGGGTATCGGACGATTGCCCCTGTGGTTGAGGGCTCGGGTATCGGACGATTGCCCCTGTGGTTGAGGACCGGGTATCGGACGATTGCCCCTGTGGTTGAGGACCGGATATCGGGCGATTGCCCCTGTGGTTGAGGACCGGGTATCGGACGATTGCCCCTGTGGTTGAGGACCGGGTATCGGACGATTGCCCCTGTGGTTGAGGACCGGGTATCGGACGATTGCCCCTGTGGTTGAGGACCGGGTATCGGGCGATTGCCCCTGTGGTTGAGGACTGGGTATCGGACGATTGCCCCTGTGGTTGAGGACCGGGTATCGGACGATTGCCCCTGTGGTTGAGGACCGGGTATCGGGCGATTGCCCCTGTGGTTGAGGACCGGGTATCGGGCGATTGCCCCTGTGGTTGAGGACCGGGTATCGGGCGATTGCCCCTGTGGTTGAGGACCGGGTATCGGACGATTGCCCCTGTGGTTGAGGACCGGGTATCGGACGATTGCCCCTGTGGTTGAGGACCGGGTATCGGACGATTGCCCCTGTGGTTGAGGACCGGATGTCGGGCGATTGCCCCTGTGGTTGAGGACCGGATGTCGGGCGATTGCCCCTGTGGTTGAGGACCGGGTATCGGACGATTGCCCCTGTGGTTGAGGACCGGGTATCGGACGATTGCCCCTGTGGTTGAGGACCGGGTATCGGGCGATTGCCCCTGTGGTTGAGGACCGGGTATCGGACGATTGCCCCTGTGGTTGAGGACCGGGTATCGGACGATTGCCCCTGTGGTTGAGGACCGGGTATCGGACGATTGCCCCTGTGGTTGAGGACCGGATGTCGGGCGATTGCCCCTGTGGTTGAGGACTGGGTATCGGACGATTGCCCCTGTGGTTGAGGACTGGGTATCGGACGATTGCCCCTGTGGTTGAGGACCGGGTATCGGGCGATTGCCCCTGTGGTTGAGGACCGGGTATCCGGCCGATTGCCCCTGTGGTTGAGGACCGGGTATCGGACGATTGCCCCTGTGGTTGAGGACCGGGTATCGGACGATTGCCCCTGTGGTTGAGGACCGGATGTCGGGCGATTGCCCCTGTGGTTGAGGACTGGGTATCGGACGATTGCCCCTGTGGTTGAGGACTTGGGTGGCTGTGGTAAATACTGCAGATGTTTTTTGTGTCCAACAGAAAGATGAGGTTTACTTAAATCTGGTTCTAGACTACGTTCCGGAGACGGTTTATCGAGTCGCCCGGCACTTCAGCAAGGCCAAGCAGCCAATCCCCATGATCTACGTAAAGGTGAGTGTTTTCAAGCTCCTCACCTTCCAGGTGGGATCGATCCAAGTCGGGCTGTGAGGCGGGAAATCGTGCCTGGCTGCAGGTTAGGAACGCCCACACAGCAGCAGGTAGGGTGCCCGCCGGTGGTGCTGCGGCTTTGAATGCGGTATTTTGTTAGATGTCGATTATACCTGGTTTGCGGACTGTCAAGTGTCAGCAAAATCTCTCAAACAGCAGTGAAATAAATGACCAGATCTTCTGTTTCAGTGATTTTGTTTGAGGGGGAAGTACTAGCCAGCCCTTCAGGGAGAACTGTCCTTCTCTTGCTGGACTGGTAGTGTCGGATCTTTCACATCCTTCTGCGGTGTCACGCAGGATCTCTGTTTAAAATCCCATTCAAGCATGCCCCCTCAATTTGTGGGTGTGGCACTCACTCAGCACTGACCCTCCGACGGTGCGGCACTCCCTCAGTACTGACCCTCGGACAGTGCGGAACTCCCTCAGCACTGACCCTTCGACAGTGCGGCGCTCCCTCAGCACTGACCCTCCGACGGTGCGGCGCTCCCTCAGCACTGACCCTCCGACGGTGCGGCGCTCCCTCAGCACTGACCCTCCGACGGTGCGGCGCTCCCTCAGCACTGACCCTCCGACGGTGCGGCGCTCCCTCAGCACTGACCCTCCGACGGTGCGGCGCTCCCTCAGCACTGACCCTCCGACGGTGCGGCGCTCCCTCAACACTGACCCTCCGACGGTGCGGCGCTCCCTCAGCACTGACCCTCCGACGGTGCGGCGCTCCCTCAGCACTGACCCTCCGACGGTGCGGCGCTCCCTCAGCACTGACCCTCCGACGGTGCGGCGCTCCCTCAGCACTGACCCTCCGACGGTGCGGCGCTCCCTCAGCACTGACCCTCCGACGGTGCGGCGCTCCCTCAGCACTGACCCTCCGACGGTGCGGCGCTCCCTCAGCACTGACCCTCCGACGGTGCGGCGCTCCCTCAGCACTGACCCTCCGACGGCGCGGCGCTCCCTCAGCACTGACCCTCCGACGGCGCGGCGCTCCCTCAGCACTGACCCTCCGACGGCGCGGCGCTCCCTCAGCACTGACCCTCCGACGGCGCGGCGCTCCCTCAGCACTGACCCTCCGACGGCGCGGCGCTCCCTCGGTACCCTCCCTCCGGGCCGTCCCTCCGTCGGGGTGGCGCTGCTTGCGGCCTACGTGCTGGAACTCCAGTCTCTGGAGTGGGCCTCGAACCCACGATCCTGTGGTTTCCGGGGGCGGAGTGCTACCCGCTGGGCTACGGCTGGCATTGGGGTAACATTATCACTTGCTGATTGTACAGTGCCCTGGGTGCTTTGCAGAATTGTACAATGTGGTGTGTGTGTTTCACAGGTTGCTTGATGGATTGGAGACACACTGGCTTTTGCAGGTGTGTATTGTGCATTATTGTAACATAGTGTTGGTAAGTAGGAAGGGGTTGAACAGCGCAATGTGCAGATCTTCAATCGGGGTCCAATTTCCCTCTTTTTGCTGTGTCACGAGGTGCACTGCAGGATTTAGAGGGGTTTACATTGTCGACCTTCACAGACCGCAGTTATTAGTGTGTGACGTTTGAACTCTCTGCCTGCCCTCACAGGTGTACATATACCAGTTATTCCGCAGTTTAGCTTACATCCATTCCCAGGGCGTGTGTCACCGCGACATCAAACCTCAGAATCTGCTGGTGGATCCGGAGACGGCTGTCCTGAAGCTCTGTGATTTTGGGAGGTAGGTCAGTCGGAAGTGAGCCCGCGCGCCACCCCTTCTGCCCCGCGCTTCACCGAGACCCTCCCCTTGCACTGTTGACCTGTTGTGGTGGTGGGGAGTGTAGGGCTTTGGGGCCTGGCGAGTTGGCGCTCGGAGAGGGAGGAGCGGGTCCCTTTTGGGGGCGAGGTTGGCTCGAGGGGCATCTCTGGAGTGGGCGCGCGCCCGCTGGTAGGGCCAATGAGCTGGAAGGAGCAACATGGAAGGAAAATTGCCAGATGACAAAAGGACCTCGGGAGTCAGTATTGAGTCTGGGCATCATGGGGCGACGCCAAGCCCGGGCATCACGGGCTGGTGTTGGGGGTGGTGGCGGCAAGCGAAGCTGAGCCAGTTCAGTTTCTGGTCAATGGTAACCCCTAGGATGTTGATGCCATTGAACGTCAAGGGGAGATGGTTAGATTCTCTCTTGTTGGAGCTGGTCATTGCCCGGCACTTGTGTGGCGTGAATGTTACTTGCCGCTTACTAGCCCAAACCTGAAGGGTTGTGTAGGTCATGCTGCATGTGGGCACGGACTGCTTCAGTATCTGAGGAGTCACGAATGGTGATGAACATTGCGCAATCATCAGCGAACATCCCCACTTCTGACCTTATGATTGAAGGTAGGTCATTGATGAAGCAGCTGAAGATGGTTGGGCCTCGGACACTACCCTGAGGAACTCCTGCAGTGATGTCCTGGAGCTCAGATGATTGACCTCCAACAACCACAACCATCTTCCTTTGTGCTAGGTATGACTCCAGCCAGCGGAGGGTTTTCCCCCTGATTCCCATTGACCTCAGTTTTTCTAGGGCTCCTTGATGCCATACTCGGTCAAATGCTGCCTTGATGTCAAGGGCAGTCACTCTCACCTCACCTCTGCAGTTCGGCTTATTTGCCCATGTTTGAACCAAAGCTGTAATGAGGTCAGGAGCCGAGTGGCCCTTGCGGAACCCAAACTGAGCATCAGTGAGCAGGTTATTGCTGAGTAAGTGCCGCTTGATAGCACTGTCGACAACCCCTTCCATCACTTTACTGGTGATCGAGGGTAGACTGATGGGGCGGTCATTGGCCCGATTGGATTTGTCCAGTATTGTAGCAGTGCTGGAACAGTTTGGCTAGGGGAGCGGCTAGTTCTGGAGCATAAATCTTCAGGACTACAGCTGGGATTTTGTCACGGCCCATAGCCTTTACAGTATCCAGTGCCTTCAGCCGTTTCTTGATATCACGCGGAGTGAATCGAATTGGCTGAAGGTGGGCATCTGCGATGCTGGAGACTTCAGGAGGAGGCCAAGGTGGATCATCAACTCGGCACTTCTGGCTGAAGATGGTGCAAACACTTTTGACTTATCTTTCGCACTGATGTGCTGGGCTCCCCCATCATTGAGGATGGGGATATTTGTGGAGCCGCCGCCTCCAGTTAGTTGTTTAATTGTCCACCACCATTCACGGCTGGATATGGCAGGACTGCAGAGCTTGGAGCTGATCCATTGGTTGTGGGATCGCTTAGCTCTGTCTATCGCATGCTGCTTTCACTGTTGGCATGTAAGTAGTCCTGTGTTGTAGCTTCACCAGGCTGACACTTCGTTTTTATGTATGCCTGGTGCTGCTCCTGGCATGCCCCCCTGCACTCTTCATTGAACCGGGGTTGCTCTCCTGGCTTGATGGTAATGGTAGAGTGGGGGATATGCCGGGCCATGAGGTTACAGATTGTGGTTGAGTACAATTCTGCTGCTGCTGATGGCCCACAGCGCCTCATGGACGCCCAGTTTTGAGTTGCACGATCTGTTCTGAATCAGTCCTATTCAGCACGGTGGTAGTGGCGCACAACACGATGGAGGGTATCCTCAATGTGAAGGCGGGACTTCATCTCCACAAGGATTGTGTGGTGGTCACTCCTACCAATACTGTCATGGGCCGATGCATCTGTGACAGGTAGATTGGTGAGGACGAGGTCAAGTATATTTTTCCTTCGTGTTGGCTCCCTCACCACCTGCCACAGACCCAGTCGAGCAGATATGTCCTTTCAGTCTCGGCCAGCACGGTCAGTAGTGGTGCTACTGAGCCACTGTTGATGATGGGCATTGAAGTCCCCCACCCAGAGTGCATTCTGTGCCCTCGCCACCCTCTGTGCTTCTTCCAAGTGGTGTTCAACATGGAGGAGTACTGATTCATCAGCCGAGGTGGGGAGGCGGGGGGGGTCGGTAGTTGGTAATCAGCAGGAGGTTTCCTTGTCCATGTTTGACCAGTTGCCATGAGACTTCATGGGGTCAATGTTGAGGACCCCCAGGGCAACTCCCTCCCGACTGTATACCACTGTGCTGCCACCTCTGCTGGGTCTGTGCTGCTGGTGGGACAGGACATACCCGGGGATGGTGATGGCAGTGTCTGCGACGTTGTAGATATGGTTCCATGAGTATGACTGTGTCGGACTGTTGCTTGGCTAGTCTGTGGGACAATTTTCCCAGTTTTTGGCACCAGCCCCCGATGTTGGCGTAGGAGGACTTTGCAGGGGGGTGTCTTTGTCGTTTCTGATGCCTAGGTTGATGCCGGGCGGACCGTCCAGTTTTATTCAATTACTTTGCTGTTGTGAGTGTCTTGCTGGGCCACGTCTGAGGACAGTTAAGAGTGAACCACATGGACTGTGGGTCTGGAGTCACATGTAGGCCAGACCGGGTAAGGACAGCAGATTGCCTTCCCTAAAGGACATTAGTGAGCCAGATGAGTTTTTCGGACAATCCCAGTAGTTTCATGGTCACCATTGCTGAGACTCGCTTTTTATTCCCGATTTATTTAATTAGCCGAAATTAAATTGCCCCAGCCCCCAAGGTAGGATTCGAATCCACGTCTCTGGATCACGTGTGTGAGAGAGGCTCTGCCCCCTTCCAGACCTGATGGTCATGTGGCAGAGAGCATGGAGGTTGGTGATCCCGCAGCTCGCACCCTGCCGAGCATCACTGTCATCCTGCCTCTGCGCCGTGCGGCTTCAGTCGTGAGTTGCCTTCATTGTGACGGCAGAGGGAGCTGTCTGCTGTCTCCCCCCTCACCCCCCCCACCCCCACCCACCAGCCTTACGTTGTGTTTATGTTAATTGCAGTGCAAAGCAGCTGGTGAAGGGCGAACCCAACGTATCGTACATCTGCTCGCGGTATTACCGAGCGCCAGAACTCATCTTCGGAGCGACAGACTACACGTCAAATATCGGTGAGTGATCAGAGAGCGGGGAGGGAGAGCCTCCCCTGACCGACCCGGGTTTGTGGGGGGGGGGGGTGGTGGGGGCGGTGGTGGTTGCAGGGAGGAAGCCCCCTGCCCCCGGACTGACCCGGGGAGAGAATTCGAGACATTTTACAGCAGAGGAGGCGGCCGTTCGCCCTGTTCATGCACTGGCAGACAAGTCGTCGCCCAGCCGAAGCCCGCCTTCGAGCACTTGTAGGTCACGGCACGTTGCGTGCAAATCCGAGTCTCTTTTTAAATTGGTATGAGGGTTCTGCCTCCGACCTACCTTTCAGGCACTGAGTTCAAGATCCTCAACACCCTCTGGGTGAAGAACTCAGTCGTAGAAAGCCGTCCAAACCTCCTATGTCTCGGGGTGGGGGGGGGCTTGTAGCAGAGCGGTAATGTTACTGGACTAGTAAGCCAAAGGCTTGGGCTAATACTCAGGAGATGTGCTCTTCAAATCCCATCATTACAGCTGGAGGAATTTGATTTCAATTCATTAATAAATCTGCAATAAAATTGCGGGTCTCATTAATAACCATGAAACTAAAACCCAGCTAACGTCCTTCCATTAGGACATCTGCATCTCTACTTGGTCTGGCCTACGTACACCTCCAGACCCACTGCAATATGGCTGACCCTTAACTGCCCTCTGAAATGGCCGAGCAAGCCACTCAGAGCTGGCTCAGCAGCGCCCGCTCAAGGGCAATTAGTATTGGGAAGCTTCAACACTTCCATTCCGTCTCCCCTCAGCCCTCCTCTGTTCCAAAGAAAACAGCCCCAGCCCATCCAATCTTTCCTCGTGACTGAAGTTCTCCATTCCAGGCAGCATCCTCATAAAATAAAAACAAGAAATGCTGGAACCACTCAGCAGGTCTGGCAGCATCTGTGGAAAGAGAAGCAGAGTTAACGTTTCGGGTCAGTGACCCTTCATCGGAACTGACAAATTATTAGAAAAGTCACAGATTATAAGCAAGTGAGGTGGGGGTGGGGCAAGAGATAACAAAGGAGGTGCAGATTGGACCAGGCCACATAGCTGACCAAAAGGTCACGGAGCAAAGGCAAACAATATGTTAATGGTGTGTTGAAAGACAAAGCATTAGTACAGATTAGCTGTTAATACACTGAATATTGAACAGCAGCAAGTGCAAACCTGAAAAAAAACAGTGGGTAAGCAAACTGAACAAACAAAGATGAAATGAAATAAATGCAAAAAAAAATTGTAAAAAATGTAAAAAAGAATGTTTAAAAAAAAAAGGAAGAAAAAATAACTAAAAATGAAAGTAAAATGGGGGGCTGTCATGCTCTGAAATGATTGAACTCAATGTTCAGTCCGGCAGGCTGTAGTGTGCCCAATCGGTAAATGAGATGCTATTCCTCGAGCTTGCGTTGATGTTCACTGGAACACTGCAGCAATCCCAGGACAGAGATGTGAGCATGAGAGCAGGGGGGAGTGTTCGAATGGCAAGCAACCGGAAGCTCAGGGTCCTGCTTGCAGACTGAGCGGAGATGTTCCGCAAAGCGGTCACCCAGTCTGCGCTTGGTCTCCCCAATGTAGAGGAGACCACATTGTGAGCAGCGAATACAGTATACTACATTGAAAGAAGTACAAGTAAATCGCTGCTTCACCTGAAAGGAGTGTTTGGGGCCTGGGATAGTGAGGAGAGAGGAGGTAAATGGGCAGGTATTACACCTCCTGCGATTGCAGGGGAAGGTGCCCTGGGACGGGGACGAGGTGGTGGGGGTAATGGAGGAGTGGACCAGGGTGTCGCGGAGGGAACGATCCCTTCGGAATGCTGACAGGGGAAGGGAGGGGAAGATGCGACTGGTAGTGGCATCACACTGGAGGTGGCAGAAATGGCGGAGGATGATCCTTTGGATGTGGAGGCTGGTGGGGTGAAAAGTGAGGACAAGGGGAACCCTGTCACGGTTCTGGGAGGGAGGGGAAGGGGTGAGGGTAGAGGTGCGGGGAATGGGTCGGACACGGTTGAGGGCCCTGTCAACCACAGTGGGGGGAAATCCTCGGTTGAGGAAAAAGGAAGACATATCGGAAGCACCGTCAGAGCAGATACGACGGAGAAACTGGGAGAATGGAATGGAGTCCTTACAGGAGGTAGGGTGTGAAGAAGTGTAGTCGAGGTAGCTGTGGGAGTCGGTGGGCTGATAATGGATATTAGTAGACAACCTATCCCCAGAGATGGAGACAGAGAAGGGGAGGAAGGGAAGAGAAGTGTCAGAGATGGACCATGTAAAGGTGAGAGAAGGGTGGAAATTGAAAGCAAAGTTGATAAAGTTTTCCAGTTCGGGGCGGGAGCAGGAAACGGCACCGATACAGTCATCGATGTACCGGAAAAAGAGTTGGGGGAGGGGGCCTGAATAGGACTGGAACAAAGAATGCTCGACACGTCCCACAAAAAGACAGGCATAACTAGGACCCATGCGGGTACCCATAGCGACACCTTTTACTTGAAGGAAGTGAGTGGAGTTGAAGGAGAAGTTGTTCAATGTGAGAACAAGTTCAGCCAGGCGGAGGAGGGTGGTGGTGGATGGGGACTGGTTGGGCCTCTGTTCCAGGAAGAAGCGGAGAGCCCTCAAACCATCCTGGTGGGGGATGGAGGCGTAGAGCGATTGGACATCCTCACAAGTCTGCTGTGCACCCTCTCTGGTGCAATCATATCTTTCCGACAGTGCAGTGACCAGAACTGCATGCACTACCCAACTGTGGTCTGACCCAATGTTTTACACAGTCACAGCATAACCTCGTTGATCTTGTATTCTGTGCCTCAGCTAATAAAGTCAAATATCCCGTATGCCTTCGTGGCCACCTTATCGCCCTGTCCAGCCACCTTCTGGGATCTGTGGACATCGTCCCAAGGTCCCTCACGTCCTGTACATTTCTCACTATCCTACCATTTATTGTGTATTTTCATAGCCTTTTTTGGCTCTCCCTTCCCAAAATACATTCCCTCAGACTTCTCCGAATAGAACTGCATTTGCCACTGTTCTGCCCAACTGCTTCGTCCATTGATATCTTCCTGCAGTCTACAGCTTCCTTCATTATCAATCACATGGCCAATTTTTGTATCGTTTGCAAATTTCTTAATCCTGTTCCTTACATTCAAGATGAAATCCTTGATGTATATATGTGTATATCTTATCAAATACAATCACAAAAGTTTGGTATGCAGATACAGCAAGTGATCAGGAAGGCAAATGGAATGTTTATTGCACGGAGAATGGGATATAAAAGTCGGGATGTTTTGCTACAGTTGTACAGGGTATTGGTGAGACCACATCTGGAGTACTGTGCACAGTTTTGGTCTCCTTATTTAAGAAAGGATATAAATGCGTTGGAGGCAGTGCAGAGAAAGTACACTCGACTGATACCTGGGATGACGGGTTATCTTATGAGGAAAGGTTGGACCTGCATCCATTAGCGTTTAGACGAATGAGAGGCGATCTTATTGAAACATATAAGATCCTGAGGGGACTTGACAGGGCGGATGCTGAAAGGATGTTTCCCCTCGTGGGACGAGATTAGAACGAGGGAGCACAGTTTAGAAATAAGGGGTCACCTATTTAAGGCGGAGATGAGGAGAAATTTTTTTTCTGAGGGTCCTGAGTCTTTGGAACGCTCTTCCCCAGACAGCGGTGGAGGCAGGGTCTTTGAATATTCTTTTTACCCCACTGGAAACAGTCACACAAACACCTATTGACCATTCCCCTTTGCTTCCTGTTTCTGAGCCAGTTTTGTATCCACTTTGCCTTGGATCCCGGGGGCTTTTATTTCCATGACCCATGTCTGCCATATGGGACCTCATCAAAATCCTCGCTGAAATCCATATAGACTCCATCAAATGCCCTCCCCTCATTGACCCGTCTTGTCACCTCCTCCAAAAATTCAATCGTGCTAATCAAACACACACTTCCCTTAACAAATCCATGTTGACTATCTTCGAATAATCCATGTCTTCCTAAATGAACATTTATCCTCAGATTTTTTTCCCCAGTAATTTTCCCACCACCGAGGTTCGGCTGACCTTACCTGTAATTACTCGGTCTATCCCTGTCTCCCTTTTTAAACAATGGTACAACATTAGCTGTCCTCCAATCCTCTGGCAGCACAGCTATAACCAGAGAGGATTGGAAAATCGTGGTCAGAGTCTCCGCTATTTCTTCTCTTGTTTCTCTTAAAACCCTGGGATACATTTCGTCTGGGCCTGGGGATTTATCCACTTTCAAAGATGTTAAACCCCTTAATACTTTCTCTCTCACTATGTTCATTTCATGTCACATTTCACACTCCTCCCCTCCCTGATTGGAATGTCTGTATCGACCCTCTCTTCTTTTGAAAGGTATTCATTAAGAACTATACCTATGTCCTCCGCCTCCACACACAGGTTGTCCTTATAGTCCCGAAATGGCCCTACGCTTATTTTAGTTATCTTCTTGCTCTTTATGTATTTATTAAAAAAAACTTTGGGTTTTCTTGATTTTACTTGCCAATATTTGTCATGCCCACTCTTTGCTTTCCTAATTTCCTTTTTAATTTCACTCCAACACTTCTTATCCTCTAGGTTTTCTGCAATATTAAGCCCTCAGTATCTATCATCAGCTTCTCTCTTTTTTTTTTAACCCTCTCCTTTAAGGCCCTTGACATCCAGGGGGCTCTGCATTTTAGTCCAACCCTTTTTTTTTTATAAAGGAACATACTTGATCTGAACCCTCACTATCTCTTCCTTGAATGCTTCCCACTTCAAGCAGCTGCATCCGGTCCACTTCACCTAACTCACGCACTGACGTTGCCCCTGCCCATTAACACACCCTGTCAGCTTTGCCCATTGTGGTAAACTGCACCTAATCCTTCGACAGTACTTGTGCATTTGTACACTGTGTCTTTTCAGGGTACAGAGAGACACATGTTTACCCGTGTCTGTTAATACACGGCTCCTATCCCTTATCTGTGTTCATTTACAAACATCCCCTGACCATCCTCATTACCCCTGTCTGTTTCCACACTGCCCCTTACCCCTGTCTGTTTCCACACTGCCCCTTACCCCTGTCTGTTTCCACACTGCCCCTTACCCCTGTCTGTTTCCACACTGCCCCTTACCCCTGTCTGTTTCCACACTGCCCCTTACCCCTGTCTGTTTCCACACTGCCCCTTACCCCTGTCTGTTTCCACACTGCCCCTTACCCCTGTCTGTTTCCACACTGCCCCTTACCCCTGTCTGTTTCCACACTGCCCCTTACCCCTGTCTGTTTCCACACTGCCCCTTACCCCTGTCTGTTTCCACACTGCCCCTTACCCCTGTCTGTTTCCACACTGCCCCTTACCCCTGTCTGTTTCCACACTGCCCCTTACCCCTGTCTGTTTCCACACTGCCCCTTACCCCTGTCTGTTTCCACACTGCCCCTTACCCCTGTCTGTTTCCACACTGCCCCTTACCCCTGTCTGTTTCCACACTGCCCCTTACCCCTGTCTGTTTCCACACTGCCCCTTACCCCTGTCTGTTTCCACACTGCCCCTTACCCCTGTCTGTTTCCACACTGCCCCTTACCCCTGTCTGTTTCCACACTGCCCCTTACCCCTGTCTGTTTCCACACTGCCCCTTACCCCTGTCTGTTTCCACACTGCCCCTTACCCCTGTCTGTTTCCACACTGCCCCTTACCCCTGTCTGTTTCCACACTGCCCCTTACCCCTGTCTGTTTCCACACTGCCCCTTACCCCTGTCTGTTTCCACACTGCCCCTTACCCCTGTCTGTTTCCACACTGCCCCTTACCCCTGTCTGTTTCCACACTGCCCCTTACCCCTGTCTGTTTCCACACTGCCCCTTACCCCTGTCTGTTTCCACACTGCCCCTTACCCCTGTCTGTTTCCACACTGCCCCTTACCCCTGTCTGTTTCCACACTGCCCCTTACCCCTGTCTGTTTCCACACTGCCCCTTACCCCTGTCTGTTTCCACACTGCCCCTTACCCCTGTCTGTTTCCACACTGCCCCTTACCCCTGTCTGTTTCCACACTGCCCCTTACCCCTGTCTGTTTCCACACTGCCCCTTACCCCTGTCTGTTTCCACACTGCCCCTTACCCCTGTCTGTTTCCACACTGCCCCTTACCCCAGTCTGTTTCCACACTGCCCCTTACCCTTGCTTCACTCTGTATCTAATCCTGTGCTGTACCTGTCCTGGGAGTCTTTGATGGGACAGTGTAGAGGGAGCTTTACTCTGTATCGAACCCCGTTTTTTTTTAAAAAAATTTTTTTAAAGAGTGGAGGGAGCTTTACTCTTTATCTAACCTCCGTACTGTACCTGTCCTGGGAGTATTTGAAGGAGACAGTGTGGAGGGAGCTTTACTCTGTATCTAACCCCCGTACTGTACCTGGCCTGGGAGTATTTGATGGAGACAGTGTGGAGGGAGCTTTACTCTGTATCTCACCCCCATACTGTACCTGTCCTGGGAGTATTTGAAGGAGACAGTGTGGAGGGAGCATTACTCTGTATCTAACACCCTTACTGTACCTGTCCTGGGAGTATTTGAAGGAGACAGTGTGGAGGGAGCTTTACTCTGTATCTCACCCCCATACTGTACCTGTCCTGGGAGTATTTGAAGGAGACAGTGTGGAAGGAGCTTTACTCTGTATCTCACCCCCATACTGTACCTGTCCTGGGAGTATTTGAAGGAGACAGTGTGGAGGGAGCTTTACTCTGTATCTCACCCCCATACTGTACCTGTCCTGGGAGTATTTGATGGAGACAGTGTGGAGGGAGCATTACTCTGTATCTCACCCCCATACTGTACCTGTCCTGGGAGTATTTGAAGGAGACAGTGTGGAAGGAGCTTTACTCTGTATCTCTCCCCCATACTGTACCTGTCCTGGGAGTATTTGAAGGAGACAGTGTGGAGGGAGCTTTACTCTGTATCTAACACCCTTACTGTACCTGTCCTGGGAGTATTTGAAGGAGACAGCGTGGAGGGAGCATTACTCTGTATCTCACCCCCATACTGTACCTGTCCTGGGAGTATTTGAAGGAGACAGTGTGGAGGGAGCTTTACTCTGTATCTAACACCCTTACTGTACCTGTCCTGGGAGTATTTGAAGGAGACAGTGTGGAGGGAGCATTACTCTGTATCTAACCCCCATACTGTACCTGTCCTGGGAGTATTTGAAGGAGACAGTGTGGAGGGAGCTTTACTCTGTATCTAACACCCTTACTGTACCTGTCCTGGGAGTATTTGATGGAGACAGTGTGGAGGGAGATTTACTCTGTATCTAACCCGTTTTTTTTTTAGAGGGAGCTTTACTCTGTATCTAACCCCCGTGTTGTACCTGTCCTGGGAGTGTTTGATGGGGACAGTGTGGAGGGAGTTTTACTCCGTATCTAACCCCCGTGCTGTAACTGTCCTGGGAGTGTTTGATGAGGAGTGTAGAGGGAGCTTTACCCTGTATCTAACCCTTTATTTTTTTTACAGTGTAGAGGGAGCTTTACTCTGTATCTAATCCCCGTTTCTTTTAGGTAGCCTTTATACCCCAGGCCCCTTGTATATATTTTATGTCGGGGGGGCCTTTATTCCTCAGGCCCCCTTTATAAACATACTTATATTGTTAAAAATAACTTGATTAAAGCCAGAGATAAACAAAAACTCAAATTAAAATGCCATTTTCGGCGTCGACAATGCACTCCAGTCCCTGCGGTGCCCACCGGTCGCGGAAGGCCTCAAGCGTACCGACGGACAACACATGCACCTTCTCCAGGGACACCCGGGCACGAACGTAACCGCGGAAGAGGGGCAGGCAATCTGGGAGATGGAACCCCCGACGGCCCGCAGCCTGGACCTGTGAATTGCCACCTTGGCCAGGCCGAGAAGCAGACCGACGAGGAGATCCTCCTCCCGGCCCAAGCCCCTCCGCACCGGGTGCCCAAAGATCAGGAGCGTGGGACTGAAGTGCAGCCAGAACTTGAGGAGCAGCCCCTTCAGATACTCAGAGGGGCTGCAACCTCGCACACTCCGTGTAAACGTGGAACATGGACTCGTCCAGGCCGCAGAAAGTACAGGAGGCCTGGGAGTCCGTGAACCTACTTAAAAGTCTATTGCACGGGACTGCCCTGTGCAATACCCTCCACCCCAGGTCCCCGATGTAAAGGGGGAAGACTCCCGCGTAGAGAGACCTCCATCGGGGTTTCCCCTTGCCGCCAGATGGCAACGCGGACCGCCAGGGTGTGTCCGGCCGGCTGACGAGGGCGAGTAAGTGGAGAGTGTGCAGGAGCAGCCCGGAGAGGAAACCCCTCCGCGCCGATTGGAATGGCATGGAGGGCGTTTCCGAGAGGCGGCTCTGGTTGTGCGGGACCGGCTCCCGAGGAGGGGTTCATGGCCTGGGTCTGATGAGCAGTTCCGGCCGAGCGGGGTTCAGCTCGGCCAGGATCGCTCCGCACTCCCGAGCCCCCTCGCCACCCGCAGTGAGGGGCGTCACGGGGGTTTCGGCTACTCCTCTGCTCGTTGGTCCGCCCCGGAGTCGGCCGCCCGGACAGCCAAGGCACTCTCCTCCGCTGGCGGGGGACTGCCCTGACTGGAGGCGACCATGTTCCAGACTCTGAATAGATCCCGGTAAAAGACAGGCAACTCCCTCAGAGAGGCGCGGCTAACGGTCTCCGCCGGGAGCTGCGTGTCGTCTTGAAGGCAGTGACACTGGCGGAAAACAATACATCGCCAGCGCACACCATCTGGGAGGACGCTCGACGTACAGGTATCTCTGCAGGGTCCGAAAGCGGAGAGTCGCAGCCTGTGTGCGGTCGCACAACAGCGACTGGCGCCCTCCTCGATCGGGAGACTCGGGACTGCGGCAGAGACCCAGTGTTTCCTTTTGCCCCAGAAGAAATCAACGAGTTTCTTCTGGATCTTGGTGGCGAAGGCAGGGGGCAGGGCCAAAGTGACCAACCGGTACCACAACATGGAGGCCACCAGTTGGTTTATGACCAGCGCTCGGCCCCTGTAGGAAAGCACTTGGAGCGGGGCGAAGGTGGACTCCCAGATACAGGAGGTGCGTGGTGCTCCACGCAAAAGGTGTCATCTCCTCCGGCAGGGAGTCCACCCGCCACTGACCCACCAGGAGTCTGGAACATTTCTCCCAATTGATCCTCGCGGAGGACGCGGCAGAAAAGGTCTGCTGGCAGTCGCGCATCCTCCGCAAGTCAACGGGATCTGTGATTGCGAGGAGCACGTCGTTGGCGTAAGCCGAGAGGACGACCCGCATGGCCGGCTCGCGCAGAGCCAATCCCATCAACCTCCTGCGAAGCAGGCACAGGAAGGGCTCCACACAGATGGTGTTCAATTGGCCAGACATGGGGCATCCCTGACGCACTCCTCTCCCAAAGCGAAGGGGTGCCATCAAGGACCCGTTAACCTTGACCAGACACTCTGCGGCAGCGTATAAAAGTTGGACCCGGGCCACGAAATGCGGCCCGAGTCCAAATGCACGCAGAGACCTGAAAAGGTAATCGTGATCCACCCTGTCGAACGCCTTCTCCTGATCGAGGGAGAGAAAGGCGACCGACTGACCAGTCCTCTGGGAAAGATGGATCAGGTCTCGATCAGGTGGATGTTGTCCTGGATGGACCGGCCCGGGACCGTGTAGGACTGGTCGGGGTGGATCATGTGGGCCAGCACGGAGCCCAGGCGGGTAGACATAGCCCGGGTAAAGATCTCATAATCTGTGCTGAAGAGGGAGACAGGACGCTAGTTTTTAAGCAGGCGAAGATCGCCCCTCTTCGGCAGCAGGACGATGACCGCCCTGTGCCACGAGAGGGGCATCTGCCCGGTCGCCAGGCTTTTCCCCAGGACCTGTGCGTAATTGTCCCCCAGGACGTCCCAGAATGCCCTGTGGAACTCCACGGTCAGCCCATCCAGCCCTGGGGATTTGCCCCTCGAGAGCTGGTGGAGGGCGCCGGTCAGCTCTGCCAACGTGAGCGGAGCCTCCAATCCTTCGGTGCCCTCTGGGCTGACCTGCGGCAGGTCCTGCCACAAAAATCTGCGCGCATCCTCGCTGGTTGCATCCGGAGAGAACAACGCACTGTAGTAAGTACGAGCCAGGAGGCCCATTCCCTCCGGATCCGTGATGGAGGATCCGTCGTCGGCCAGCAGCTCAACGAGCTGCTTACGGACCCCCTGCCATTTTTCCAGCGAGTAGAAGAAGGGTGAGGTGCAGTCCAAATCTTCCAGGATCTGGATCCGCGACCTCACGTACGCGCCTCGGGACCCTATGAGCTGCAGGTCCCTCAGCACGCCCTTCTCTTTGTACGCCTGCCACAGGGCCGGGTCCGCGACGGCATCACCGAGGCGGGACTTCAAGTCGCGCACCTCCCTCTCCAGGCACCCGATCTCGGCTTCACGCCTCTTGGTCGACCCCTTCGTGTACTCCTGACAGAAGACGCGGATGTGAGTCTTGCCCACATCCCACCATAGCCTCAAGGAGGGGAAACCCCCCTGCTTCCTTCTCCAGTCGGCCCAGAATCGTCAGAACGAGTCCCGAAATCGCACATCTTCCAGCAGCCGGTTGTTAAAGTGCCAGTACGCGGACCCCGTCCACACCAGGCGGTGATCCGAGCACGGCACCAGCCGCATGGAGGCCGCCGAGACGGACGCCTGTGAAAAGTAGAGGCGGTCGATTCGGGACCCTCCTCCTCCAGACCTCCACATGAGGGCGCTAGAGTCGGGATGGAGGTTCCGCCGAACATCCACCAAGTTGAGGGAGCTGATCAGTCCCCTCAACTTCTCCACCGCCGCTTGGCCACTCTGGGGACCGGAGCGATCCCCCACTTCGAGGGTGCAGTTAAAATCCCACCCGGGGATGATGCACTCGCCGATATCGATGGAGCTCAACAGAGCAGACGCTTCTTCAAAGAAGCGCGCTTGCAACGCGCCGGGCCTGGGCGCGTACACGTTCACAAAGTGGAGCGGCACGCTACCCAGACGAACGGCGAGGTGGAGCAAGCGGCCCGGCACTAGCTCCTTGACCCCCAAGATCTCTGGCTGAAAGGTCGGGGACAACAAGATAGCCACCCCACTAGAAATAGGGGTGAGGTGACTCATGTAGACCCCACCCTGCCACTCCAGGAGCCAGGTGGCTTTGTCTCCCGGAACGGTGTGGGTTTCATACAGAAAGCTCACCGCGTATCTCCCTTCCCTAAGGACTGAGAGATTGTGAAATCTGTAGTGAGACCCCCTGCTGCCGTTGATGTTGAGGCTGGCTTTGGTTATCTTCATGTCAAAGGTGCTTAAAACCCGTCACCAACAGCTCACTGTGAGGAGGGAGTGGAAGTGCACCTGGCCTTCCACTCCCCCAGCAACCCATTGAGGAACGCACTAAATCGGCGCCTCGCAACCAGTTTCACGCCCGTGGCCTTGCCCGCTTTCTTCAGCGCGGCACGGACAGACTGGATGATTAGCGCCAGACTTGACCAACGGCCGAGGGCCAGCTGAACTTTATTGCGCCAATCTCTGCAAGCCGCGAGGAAATCCCGGAGTTCCGCCGTGGGGATGAGAGGAAACTCGGGAGGCATGAGGGACTCCACCACCTCACTGGCAATGGAATCAAGGCCATCCTCCGTGCCCGGTTCATCACCGCCAGTGGCCGGCACACCCACCACACACTGTGGGGCGGACGTCCCAGCCGCGCCAGCTGGTCCCGCCTCCGTCACGATCCCACCCCCAGGATCAATGGCGAAGAAGTCCTCTCTGGGTTCTGGGAGGGAACTGGAACCTGTGGATACCAGCGGTTCAGGACACCCTTCCACCTCCATCCCCAGGCCAATGAGTGGTCCAGGGGAGATGGAAGTGCCCGACTCCGGAAATCCAGCCGGAGAGAGGAAGCAGAGAGAGGAGGCCATCTCCCCCTCCGCCAGCACCCACAGGCCCAGCAGTTGGGGCAAAATTTTCAATTATAACCGGGTCGGGTGTCTCCTGGTTGGTGGTGTATTTTGGCTGCGAGGGCCGACCCCTCTGGGCCTCGCCCTCCCCTCCACTCGGCACCCGACCCAGTGGCAGAATGGGAGGCATCCCCAGGCTCCCCCACCACAAGCAGGGCTCCACTTGCTCCTTCAGGAGGGGCCTCATGTACAGGGGCCTCCCCCTCCCCATCATCCTGAAGGGTATGGAGCTCCTGCCCAGACTTTGCAGCCTTGATGATGGTGGTGGTCGGGGAAACCTGGGGGCCCGAAACAGGAGACAGCTCCCCTCCAACAGATGGGCCCTGCACCTCAGGACCCTGTGTTACCTCTGTGGAGGGGTGCCTTCTCCTCTTCTTCCCAGTTCAGCGCGGAGGCTCAGAGACCTCCATGCCATCAGAGGCCTCCGCACTCTCCTTTTTTTTTTTTAGTCACCCTGGGCCTGAGCCCAGCCCTGGGGCAAGTGGGTTCCCCAAGATCAGGCCTTGGGCTGTGCCCAGGCTCGGGTTGTGTCACGGTGTCCAGGGGACGCGCCTCTCGGTGTTTATTTTTGCTCCGTGCCTTCCTTCCACTCGGACGGGCACTCCCCTCCCTGCTGGAGGCCGTGTAAACCACAGCCTCCGGAACCGACTGAGCGGTGTCTGTTGGATGTGTGGGGGGAGTGGGAGGAGGTGCTGTGGAACCACCCTGGGCCGCCGAGGTGGAGTTGGCGGCCGGGAGGTTGGGGCAGTTCTTACGAACGTGCCCCACCCCCTTGCAGACGTGGCACCGCGCCCCGTCCGAGGTCCAGAAGACTTGATGGGCCGTCCCCTGGAACTCCACACTGAAGTGGCCCTCCAGGACCACCTCCCGCGCCAGCTGCATAAATAGCTGGCGGCGGAAGGAGTAGACATGTCGGAGGCTGTGCTCCCGAAGACCGAGTGGGATTGGGGTGATCCCCGAACTCACCTCCCCCAGATGGTGCAGATGGGGGAGGAGGAGCTCACTGGGAATAAAGGGCAGGACAATTGATTGCATTATCCGCTACGCAGTGGCCCCCAGAGGGTCCACCGGCAGAAAGGCCCCCCCCAACAGTGACACCGTCTGCTCGGTCTTCAGAAAGAACACAGCCTTCCCGTACATCTTTGAGGCTGCAACAATGGCTGAGGGGCCGACAACATCGGCCATTGCCTTTACGCAGGCCTCAATGGACATGTTGGGGTGGGGATAGCTCTTCACCCCATGGCTGGATGTTATCAATTTAAAGGGTGACGGGGCCACGTGGGCAGCCACAGAGGCTGCAGCTGCATAGGTAGTAGAGGGCCCCGCCACCGGTGATGAAGGATTTGCCATGGGTCTAAGAGCTAAACCCACCCCAAATTGTGGGCTTGCAAACCGAATAACAAAAGATTCACAGAAGATATTGAATATCTGTTTTTAAAAAAAAACCAAACAAACAACAGGTTA
The DNA here is from genome assembly GCF_036365525.1 of Heterodontus francisci. Classification (NCBI taxonomy): domain Eukaryota; kingdom Metazoa; phylum Chordata; class Chondrichthyes; order Heterodontiformes; family Heterodontidae; genus Heterodontus; species Heterodontus francisci. The sequence goes on along the minus strand of NC_090409.1, from coordinate 28,321,380 downwards.
GGGGAGAGGCTGAGGTAATAGAGGAGAGGGAAAGACAGGCTGTAAGGGATGACTTGCTTTCCGGAGGTGGTGCTCACAGCACACTTAAAACAATCTTTGCCAGCAGACTTAGTCTTCCGGTCTTCTGGTTGGGGGAGGCGTCTTGACCTGGGTCAGCTGAAGCTGCCCAGGCACTATCTATCCCCTTCAGTCTCTTTAGCCGGGCAGCTTCAGCTGACCCAGGCTGGGCAATTGGGGTGGGGAGGGAGCTTCCCTGTGTGCTTGTTGCAGCAGCACAGATTCCTGCTGAATTGGCAGCCCCACCCTTTGTTGTTCCGGCCACTTGTTCCTCCCCCAACAGTCCAAAGCAAAGCAAATTACTGGTGTTCAGCACCCACCTCCAGACAAAGCCTTGTTTCCAACAAAAAGTCTCTTCTCTGTAGTGGTAATTGTTGTTGAAGCTTTCCTCTGCTCAGTCTCGCTCCTCTCTCCACCTCAGCAACCTCCAGCTGCCACCAGCACTCTCAGCTGAGGCTCGTTGCTGCAATCAGCAGTCAGCACTCCAATTAGACAGCAGCAAACCCCCGTGCTGTACCTGTCCTTGGGAGTGTTTGATGGGACAGTGTGGAGGGAGTTTTACTCTGTATCTACCCCTGTGCTGTACCTGTCCTGGGAGTGTTTGATGATTGCTGTTGTCATTGTGTGTTCACCGATGCTAGCATTCACATTTTTCTCCTTGTTCTGGTGAGTGCCTCCAAAGCTAACATTGGACTGTCTTTCTTGCAGACGTCTGGTCAGCTGGCTGTGTGCTTGCAGAGCTCCTTCTGGGGCAGCCCATTTTCCCAGGGGACAGTGGAGTGGACCAGCTTGTAGAGATAATTAAGGTGAGGCAACAAAAGGTGTGCGCTGAGGGAGTGTGAGTGTTCCAGGAAAGGCGGTGGGCCAAGAGTGGAGCTGACGGAGGGTGCGAGGGAGAGTCAGGGGAGCTGACGGAGGGTGCGAGGGAGAGTCAGGGGAGCTGACGGAGGGTGCGAGGGAGAGTCAGGGGAGCTGACGGAGGGTGCGAGGGAGAGTCAGGGGAGCTGACGGAGGGTGCGAGGGAGAGTCAGGGGAGCTGACGGAGGGTGCGAGGGAGAGTCAGGGGAGCTGACGGAGGGTGCGAGGCGAATGAGTGGGGGAGGGAGTGCATGTGCGCTTTTGAGATCGTTGACAGGAGAGACATCACCCTCTCTCAAGTCCCCTGACTCACCCTCACACTCTCCCCTGGCTCTCCCTCACACTCTCCCCTGGCTCTCCCTCACACTCTCCCCTGGCTCTCCCTCACGCTCTCCCCTGGCTCTCCCTCACGCTCTCCCCTGGCTCTCCCTCACGCTCTCCCCTGGCTCTCCCTCACGCTCTCCCCTGGCTCTCCCTCACGCTCTCCCCTGGCTCTCCCTCACGCTCTCCCCTGGCTCTCCCTCACGCTCTCCCCTGGCTCTCCCTCACGCTCTCCCCTTGCTCCCCCTCGCGCCCCCCCCTCCCCCGCACCCCCCCCCCCCTCGCACTCTCTGTGGAGTTTTCTTGCTGCCCCTGTTTGTCGCTCGTTTGCTCAGTCTCTCTGGCGCGGATGTGATCTGATTCAGGATGAAAGACTGGGTTCACTGTGGAATGTTTTGTTCCTTTCACGCAGGTGCTGGGAACGCCCACGAGAGAACAGATCCGGGAAATGAATCCCAACTATACAGAGTTCAAATTCCCCCAAATTAAAGCACATCCATGGATAAAAGTGAGTGTCAAGTGGGAAATGTGAATGTGAAGAATGGACTGCGAGGGGGGGAGGGACAAAGTGACCTGAGACATCCCACACGAAATACACATACACCTTCCTCTAAATCCACAAACACACACCCCCCTCCTGTAAATCCATGAGGCGCTGTGGGCCATCAGCAGCAGCAGAATTGTACTCGACCCCAATCTGGAACCTCATGGCCCGGCATATCCCCCACTCTACCATAACCATCAAGCCAGGAGACCAACTCTGGTTCAATGAAGAGTGCAGGAGGGCATGCCAGGAGCAGCACCAGGCATACCTCAAAATGAGGTGTCAACCTGGTGAAGCTACAACACAGGACTATCTGCGTGCCAAACTGCGTAAGCAGCATGCGATAGACAGAGCTCAGCGATCCCATATCCAACGGATCAGATCTAAGCTCGGCGGTCCTGCCACATCCAGCCGTGAACGGTGGTGGACAATTGAACAACTAACTGGAGTCATTTTCAGGTTTGCAAGCTAACTCGTGGATTACCAAGGGGTGGTGGGGGGGGTGGGGGGGGGGTGGTCAGTGCTGGGGCCTCAACTATTTCAATGTATGTTAATGACTTGCATGAAGCAACCGACTGACTTGTCGCAAGATTTGCTGAGAATACGCAGATAGGTGGGAAAATGTGAGGTTATCCACTTTGGCGGGAAGAATCGAAAAGCAGATCATTATTTAAATGCCGGAGACTGCAGAATGTTGCAGTGCAGAGAGATGTGGCTGTCCTGGTACATGAATCTCAATGTTGTCATGCAGCTACAGCAAGTAATACGGAAGGCAAATGGAATGTTTGCATTTACTGCAAGGGGGATGGAGTTTCAAAGTAGGGAAGTCTTGCTGCAACTGTGTGGGGAATCGGTGAGACCACACCTAGAGTACTGCATACAGTTTTGGTCTCCTTATTTAGGGAGGGATATACTTGCATTGGACACAGTTCGGAGAAGGTTAACTCGGCTGATTCCTGGGATGAAAGGTTTTCTTGTGAGGAAAGGGTTGAGCAGGTTGGGCCCATACTCACTGGAATTTAGAAGAATGAGATCTTACTGAAACACATAAGATTCTTGGGGGCTTGACAGGGTAGATGGTGAGAGGATATTTCCCCTTGTGGGTGAATCAAGAACTGTGGGGGGGCGGGGGGGGTGGGGAGATGAGGAATTCCTTCTCTCAGAGGGTGGTTAATCTTTGGAATTCTCTTCCCCAGAGAGCAGTGGAGGCTGGGTCAGTGAATTATATTCAAGGCCGAGTTAGACAGGTTTTTGATCGACAAGGGAGTCCAGGGTTATGGGGGGGGCAGCCAGGAAATTTGAGCTGAGGCCACAGTCAGATCATCCGTGGCCTTAGTGAATGGCAGAGCAGGCTCGAGGGGCCGAATGGCCTCGTCCTGCGCCTATTGCTGATGTTTGTATGTTCCGTCACACTTTCCTGTGAATGCGTGCATGCACACTGTCACACATGTCTGTAAATCCACACGCACCCAGTCCTGTTCAGTGGACAACCTTTGTACCAGCAATCTCTGTCCTGATCTAGACAACCGAGTAGGTGAGTGAATCAGTCTTTTCCTCTCAGTTATCCGTGTCGCCAGCCAAAGGTAATGAACCAGCAAATCCTTATTGGCTGACGTCTGACTTGAGATTGCGAGAGTTCCCCTCATTAAGAGGTGACAGAGGTCGTCCAGTTATTTCACACTGAACATGCGTTAACTCTTCACTGATTGGAATTGGGAACAGCCTCTCGGGTCGGGGTGAATTGTGAACAGTGTCTCGGGTCGGGGTGAATTGTGAACAGCGTCTCGGATCGGGGAGAAATGTGAACAGTGTCTCGGGTAGGGGAGAATTGTGAACAGTGTCTCGGGTCGGGGTGAATTGTGAACAGTGTCTCGGGTGGGGGTGAACTGTGAACAGCGTCTCGGGTCGGGGTGAATTGTGAACAGTGTCTCGGGTCGGGGTGAATTGTGAACAGTGTCTCGGGTGGGGGTGAATTGTGAACAGTGTCTCGGGTCGGGGTGAATTGTGAACAGTGTCTCGGGTGGGGGTGAATTGTGAACAGTGTCTCGGGTGGGGGTGAAATGTGAACAGTGTCTCTGGTCGGGGTGAATTGTGAACAGTGTCTCGGGTAGGGGAGAATTGTGAACAGTGTCTCGGGTAGGGGAGAACTGTGAAAAGCATCTCGGGTCGGGGTGAAATGTGAACAGCGTCTCGGATCGGGGTGAAATGTGAACAGTGTCTCGGGTCGGGGTGAAATGTGAACAGTGTCTCGGGTCGGGGTGAACTGTGAACAGCGTCTCGGGTCGGGGAGAACTGTGAAAAGCATCTCGGGTCGGGGTGAAATGTGAACAGCGTCTCGGATCGGGGTGAAATGTGAACAGTGTCTCGGGTCGGGGTGAAATGTGAACAGTGTCTCGGGTCGGGGTGAATTGTGAACAGCGTCTCTGGTCGGGGAGAACTGTGAAAAGCATCTCGGGTCGGGGTGAACTGTGAACAGTGTCTCGGGTCGGGGTGAACTGTGAACAGCGTCTCGGGTCGGGGTGAACTGTGAACAGCGTCTCGGGTCGGTGTGAATTGTGAACAGCGTCTCGGGTCGGTGTGAATTGTGAACAGCGTCTCGGGTCGGGCTGAACTGTGAACAGCGTCTCGGGTAGGGGTGAACTGTGAACAGTGTCTCGGTTAGGGGAGAACTGTGAACAGTGTCTCGGGTCGGGGAGAACTGTGAACAGTGTCTCTGGTCGGGGTGAACTGTGAACAGTGTCTCGGATCGGGGAGAACTGTGAACAGTGTCTCGGATCGGGGAGAACTGTGAACAGTGTCTCGGATCGGGGAGAACTGTGAACAGTGTCTCGGATCGGGGAGAACTGTGAACAGTGTCTCGGATCGGGGAGAACTGTGAACAGCGTCTCGGGTCGGGGTGAACTGTGAACAGCGTCTCGGGTCGGGGTGAAATGTGAACAGTGTCTCGGGTAGGGGTGAACTGTGAACAGTGTCTCGGGTAGGGGTGAACTGTGAACAGTGTCTCGGGTCGGGGAGAACTGTGAACAGTGTCTCGGTTAGGGGAGAACTGTGAACAGTGTCTCGGATCGGGGAGGACTGTGAACAGTGTCTCGGATCGGGGAGAACTGTGAACAGTGTCTCGGATCGGGGAGAACTGTGAACAGTGTCTCGGATCGGGGAGAACTGTGAACAGTGTCTCGGATCGGGGAGAACTGTGAACAGTGTCTCGGATCGGGGAGAACTGTGAACAGTGTCTCGGATCGGGGAGAACTGTGAACAGTGTCTCGGATCGGGGAGAACTGTGAACAGTGTCTCGGATCGGGGAGAACTGTGAACAGTGTCTCGGATCGGGGAGAACTGTGAACAGTGTCTCGGATCGGGGAGAACTGTGAACAGTGTCTCGGATCGGGGAGAACTGTGAACAGTGTCTCGGATCGGGGAGAACTGTGAACAGTGTCTCGGATCGGGGAGAACTGTGAACAGTGTCTCGGATCGGGGAGAACTGTGAACAGTGTCTCGGATCGGGGAGAACTGTGAACAGTGTCTCGGATCGGGGAGAACTGTGAACAGTGTCTCGGATCGGGGAGAACTGTGAACAGTGTCTCGGGTCGGGGAGAACTGTGAACAGTGTCTCGGATCGGGGAGAACTGTGAACAGTGTCTCGGGTCGGGGAGAACTGTGAACAGTGTCTCGGGTCGGGGAGAACTGTGAACAGTGTCTCGGGTCGGGGAGAACTGTGAACAGTGTCTCGGGTCGGGGAGAACTGTGAACAGTGTCTCGGCTCGGGGAGAACTGTGAACAGTGTCTCGGGTCGGGGAGAACTGTGAACAGTGTCTCGGGTCGGGGAGAACTGTGAACAGTGTCTCGGGTCGGGGAGAACTGTCAACAGTGTCTCGGGTCGGGGAGAACTGTGAACAGTGTCTCGGGTCGGGGAGAACTGTGAACAGTGTCTCGGGTCGGGGAGAACTGTGAACAGTGTCTCGGGTCGGGGAGAACTGTGAACAGTGTCTCGGGTCGGGGAGAACTGTGAACAGTGTCTCGGGTCGGGGAGAACTGTGAACAGCGTCTCGGGTCGCGGAGAACTGTGAGCAGCGTCTCGGGTCGGGGAGAACTGTGAGCAGCGTCTCGGGTCGGGGAGAACTGTGAGCAGCGTCTCGGGTCGGGGGGAACTGTGAGCAGCGTCTCGGGTCGGGGTGAACTGTGAACAGCGTCTCGGGTCGGGGAGAACTGTGAGCAGCGTCTCGGGTCGGGGTGAACTGTGAACAGCGTCTCGGGTCGGGGAGAACTGTGAACAGCGTCTCGGGTCGGGGAGAACTGTGAACAGCGTCTCGGGTCGGGGTGAACTGTGAACGGCTTCTCGGGTCGGGGTGAACTGTGTCTCGGGTCGGGGTGAACTGTGAACAGCGTCTCGGGTCGGCGTGAACTGTGAACAGCTTCTCGGGTTGGGGTGAACAGCGTCTCGGGTCGGGGTGAACTGTGAACAGCGTCTCGGGTCGGGGTGAACTGTGAACAGCGTCTCGGGTCGGCGTGAACTGTGAACAGTTTCTCGGGTCGGGGTGAACAGCGTCTCGGGTCGGGGTGAATTGTGAACAGCGTCTCGGGTCGGGGTGAACTGTGAACAGTTTCTCGGGTCGGGGTGAACTGTGAACAGTTTCTCGGGTCGGGGTGAACTGTGAACAGCGTCTCGGGTCGGGGTGAACTGTGAACAGTTTCTCGGGTCGGGGTGAACTGTGTCTCGGGTCGGGGTGAATTGTGAACAGCGTCTCGGGTCGGGGTGAACTGTGAACAGCGTCTCGGGTCGGCGTGAACTGTGAACAGCGTCTCGGGTCGGCGTGAACTGTGAACAGCGTCTCGGGTCGGCGTGAACTGTGAACAGCGTCTCGGGTCGGCGTGAACTGTGAACAGCGTCTCGGGTCGGCGTGAACTGTGAACAGCGTCTCGGGTCGGCGTGAACTGTGAACAGCGTCTCGGGTCGGCGTGAACTGTGAACAGCGTCTCGGGTCGGCGTGAACTGTGAACAGTTTCTCGGGTCGGGGTGAACTGTGTCTCGGGTCGGGGTGAATTGTGAACAGTGTCTCGGGTCGGGGTGAATTGTGAACAGCGTCTCGGGTCGGGGTGAACTGTGAAAAGCGTCTCGGGTCGGCGTGAACTGTGAACAGCGTCTCGGGTCGGGGTGAATTGTGAACAGCGTCTCGGGTCGGGGTGAACTGTGAAAAGCGTCTCGGGTCGGCGTGAACTGTGAACAGCGTCTCGGGTCGGCGTGAACTGTGAACAGCGTCTCGGGTCGGCGTGAACTGTGAACAGCGTCTCGGGTCGGGGTGAACTGTGTCTCGGGTCGGGGTGAATTGTGAACAGTGTCTCGGGTCGGCGTGAACTGTGAACAGCGTCTCGGGTCGGCGTGAACTGTGAACAGTTTCTCGGGTCGGGGTGAACTGTGTCTCGGGTCGGGGTGAATTGTGAACAGTGTCTCGGGTCGGGGTGAATTGTGAACAGCGTCTCGGGTCGGGGTAAACTGTGAACAGCGTCTCGGGTCGGCGTGAACTGTGAACAGCGTCTCGGGTCGGCGTGAACTGTGAACAGTTTCTCGGGTCGGGGTGAACTGTGTCTCGGGTCGGGGTGAATTGTGAACAGTGTCTCGGGTCGGGGTGAATTGTGAACAGCGTCTCGGGTCGGGGTGAACTGTGAACAGCGTCTCGGGTCGGCGTGAACTGTGAAAAGCGTCTCGGGTCGGCGTGAACTGTGAACAGCGTCTCGGGTCGGCGTGAACTGTGAACAGCGTCTCGGGTCGGCGTGAACTGTGAACAGCGTCTCGGGTCGGCGTGAACTGTGAACAGCGTCTCGGGTCGGCGTGAACTGTGAACAGCGTCTCGGGTCGGCGTGAACTGTGAACAGTTTCTCGGGTCGGGGTGAACTGTGAACAGTGTCTCGGGTCGGGGTGAATTGTGAACAGCGTCTCGGGTCGGGGTGAATTGTGAACAGCGTCTCGGGTCGGGGTGAACTGTGAACAGCGTGTCTGGTCGGGGTGAATTGTGAACAGTTTCTCGGGTCGGGGTGAGCAGTTTCTCGGGTCGGGGTGAGCAGTTTCTCGGGTCGGGGTGAGCAGTTTCTCGGGTCGGGGTGAGCAGTTTCTCGGGTCGGGGTGAGCAGTTTCTCGGGTCGGGGTGAGCAGTTTCTCGGGTCGGGGTGAGCAGTTTCTCGGGTCGGGGTGAGCAGTTTCTCGGGTCGGGGTGAGCAGTTTCTCGGGTCGGGGTGAGCAGTTTCTCGGGTCGGGGTGAGCAGTTTCTCGGGTCGGGGTGAGCAGTTTCTCGGGTCGGGGTGAACAGTTTCTCGGGTCGGGGTGAACAGTTTCTCGGGTCGGGGTGAACAGTTTCTCGGGTCGGGGTGAACAGTTTCTCGGGTCGGGGTGAACAGTTTCTCGGGTCGGGGTGAACAGTTTCTCGGGTCGGGGTGAACAGTTTCTCGGGTCGGGGTGAACAGTTTCTCGGGTCGGGGTGAACAGTTTCTCGGGTCGGGGTGAACAGTTTCTCGGGTCGGGGTGAGCACTTTCTCGGGTCGGGGTGAGCACTTTCTCGGGTCGGGGTGAGCACTTTCTCGGGTCGGGGTGAGCACTTTCTCGGGTCGGGGTGAGCACTTTCTCGGGTCGGGGTGAGCAGTTTCTCGGGTCGGGGTGAGCAGTTTCTCGGGTCGGGGTGAGCAGTTTCTCGGGTCGGGGTGAGCAGTTTCTCGGGTCGGGGTGAGCAGTTTCTCGGGTCGGGGTGAGCAGTTTCTCGGGTCGGGGTGAGCAGTTTCTCGGGTCGGGGTGAACAGTTTCTCGGGTCGGGGTGAACAGTGTCTCGGGTCGGGGGGAGCACTTTCTCGGGTCGGGGGGAGCACTTTCTCGGGTCGGGGTGAGCACTTTCTCGGGTCGGGGTGAGCACTTTCTCGGGTCGGGGTGAGCACTTTCTCGGGTCGGGGTGAGCACTTTCTCGGGTCGGGGTGAGCACTTTCTCGGGTCGGGGTGAGCACTTTCTCGGGTCGGGGTGAGCACTTTCTCGGGTCGGGGTGAGCACTTTCTCGGGTCGGGGTGAGCACTTTCTCGGGTCGGGGTGAACAGCGTCTCGGGTCGGGGTGAACAGCGTCTCGGGTCGGGGTGAACAGTGAACAGCGTCTCGGGTCGGGGTGAACAGTGAACAGCGTCTCGGGTCGGGGTGAACAGTGAACAGCGTCTCTGGTCGGGGTGAACTGTGAACAGCGTCTCTGGTCGGGGTGAACTGTGAACAGCGTCTCGGGTCCCGGTGAACTGTGAACAGCGTCTCTGCTCGGGGTGAACAGTGAACAGCGTCTCTGGTCGGGGTGAACAGTGAACAGCGTCTCGGGTCGGGGTGAACCGTGAACAGCGTCTCGGGTCGGGGTGAACCGTGAACAGCGTCTCGGGTCGGGGTGAACCGTGAACAGCGTCTCTGGTCGGTGTGAACCGTGAACAGCGTCTCTGGTCGGTGTGAACCGTGAACAGCGTCTCTGGTCGGTGTGAACCGTGAACAGCGTCTCTGGTCGGTGTGAACCGTGAACAGCGTCTCTGGTCGGTGTGAACCGTGAACAGCGTCTCTGGTCGGTGTGAACCGTGAACAGCGTCTCTGGTCGGTGTGAACCGTGAACAGCGTCTCTGGTCGGGGTGAACCGTGAACAGCGTCTCTGGTCGGGGTGAACCGTGAACAGCGTCTCTGGTCGGGGTGAACCGTGAACAGCGTCTCTGGTCGGGGTGAACCGTGAACAGCGTCTCTGGTCGGTGTGAACCGTGAACAGCGTCTCTGGTCGGTGTGAACCGTGAACAGCGTCTCTGGTCGGGGTGAACAGTGAACAGCGTCTCTGGTCGGTGTGAACAGTGAACAGCGTCTCTGGTCGGTGTGAACCGTGAACAGCGTCTCTGGTCGGGGTGAACCGTGAACAGCGTCTCGGGTCGGGGTGAGTTGTGAACAGCGTCTCGGGTCGGTGTGAACCGTGAACAGCGTCTCTGGTCGGTGTGAACCGTGAACAGCGTCTCTGCTCGGGGTGAACCGTGAACAGCGTCTCTGCTCGGGGTGAACCGTGAACAGCGTCTCTGCTCGGGGTGAACCGTGAACAGCTTCTCGGGTCGGGGTGAACCGTGAACAGCGTCTCGGGTCGGGGTGAACCGTGAACAGCTTCTCGGGTCGGGGTGAACCGTGAACAGCGTCTCTGGTCGGTGTGAACCGTGAACAGCGTCTCTGGTCGGGGTGAACCGTGAACAGCGTCTCTGGTCGGTGTGAACCGTGAACAGCGTCTCTGGTCGGGGTGAACCGTGAACAGCGTCTCGGGTCGGTGTGAACCGTGAACAGCGTCTCGGGTCGGTGTGAACCGTGAACAGCGTCTCGGGTCGGGGTGAACCGTGAACAGCGTCTCTGGTCGGGGTGAACCGTGAACAGCGTCTCTGGTCGGGGTGAACCGTGAACAGCGTCTCGGGTCGGTGTGAACCGTGAACAGCGTCTCGGGTCGGTGTGAACCGTGAACAGCGTCTCTGGTCGGGGTGAACCGTGAACAGCGTCTCGGGTCGGGGTGAACCGTGAACAGCGTCTCTGGTCGGGGTGAACCGTGAACAGCGTCTCTGCTCGGGGTGAACCGTGAACAGCTTCTCGGGTCGGGGTGAACCGTGAACAGCGTCTCGGGTCGGGGTGAACCGTGAACAGCTTCTCGGGTCGGGGTGAACCGTGAACAGCGTCTCGGGTCGGGGTGAGTTGTGAACAGCGTCTCGGGTCGGTGTGAACCGTGAACAGCGTCTCTGGTCGGTGTGAACCGTGAACAGCGTCTCTGGTCGGTGTGAACCGTGAACAGCGTCTCTGGTCGGGGTGAACCGTGAACAGCGTCTCGGGTCGGGGTGAATTGCGTCTCGGGTCGGGGTGAACCGTCAACAGCGTCTCGGGTCGGGGTGAATTGTGAACAGCGTCTCGGGTCGGGGTGAATTGTGTCTCGGGTCGGGGGGAACTGTGAACAGTTTCTCTGGTCGGTGTGAACCGTCAACAGCGTCTCGGGTCGGGGTGAACAGTGAACAGCGTCTCTGGTCGGGGTGAACTGTGAACAGCGTCTCTGGTCGGGGTGAACTGTGAACAGCGTCTCTGGTCGGGGTGAACTGTGAACAGCGTCTCGGGTCCCGGTGAACTGTGAACAGTGTCTCTGGTCGGTGTGAACCGTGAACAGTGTCTCTGGTCGGGGTGAACCGTGAACAGTGTCTCTGGTCGGTGTGAACCGTGAACAGTGTCTCTGGTCGGGGTGAACCGTGAACAGTGTCTCGGGTCGGTGTGAACCGTGAACAGTGTCTCGGGTCGGTGTGAACCGTGAACAGTGTCTCGGGTCGGGGTGAACAGTGAACAGTGTCTCTGGTCGGGGTGAACAGTGAACAGTGTCTCTGGTCGGGGTGAACAGTGAACAGTGTCTCTGGTCGGGGTGAACAGTGAACAGTGTCTCTGGTCGGGGTGAACAGTGAACAGTGTCTCTGGTCGGGGTGAACAGTGAACAGTGTCTCTGGTCGGGGTGAACCGTGAACAGCGTCTCTGCTCGGGGTGAATTGTGAACAGTTTCTCGGGTCGGGGTGAACTGTGAACAGTGTCTCGGGTCGGGGTGAACTGTGAACAGCGTCTCGGGTCGGGGTGAATTGCGTCGCGGGTCGGGGTGAACAGTCAACAACGTCTCGGGTCGGGGTGAATTGTGAACAGCGTCTCGGGTCGGGGTGAACTGTGAACAGCGTCTCGGGTCGGGGTGAACTGTGAACAGCGTCTCGTGTCGGGGTGAACTGTGAACAGCGTCTCTGGTCGGGGTGAACTGTGAACAGCTTATCGGGTCGGGGTGATCTGTGAACAGTGTCTCTGGTCGGGGTGAACTGTGAACAGCTTCTCGGGTCGGGGTGAACTGTGAACAGCGTCTCGTGTCGGGGTGAACTGTGAACAGCGTCTCGGGTCGTGGTGAACTGTGAACAGTGTCTCGGGTCGGGGTGAATTGTGAACAGTGTCTCTGGTCGGGGGGAACTGTGAACAGTGTCTCGGGTCGGGGTGAACCGTGAACAGCGACTCGGGTCGGGGTGAACCGTGAACAGCGTCTCGGGTCGTGGTGAACTGTGAACAGCGTCTCGGGTCGGGGTGAATTTTGTCTCGGGTCGGGGTGAACTGTGAACAGCGTCTCGGGTCGGGGTGAACTGTGAACAGCGTCTCGGGTCGGGGTGAATTGTGAACAGTGTCTCTGGTCGGGGGGAACTGTGAACAGTGTCTCGGGTCGGGGTGAACTGTGAACAGTGTCTCTGGTCGGGGTGAACTGTGAACAGTGTCTCTGGTCGGGGTGAACTGTGAACAGTGTCTCTGGTCGGGGTGAACTGTGAACAGTGTCTCTGGTCGGGGTGAACTGTGAACAGTGTCTCTGGTCGGGGTGAACTGTGAACAGTGTCTCTGGTCGGGGTGAACTGTGAACAGTGTCTCTGGTCGGGGTGAAGTGTGAACAGTGTCTCTGGTCGGGGTGAACTGTGAACAGTGTCTCTGGTCGGGTTGAACTGTGAACAGTGTCTCTGGTCGGGGTGAACTGTGAACAGTGTCTCTGGTCGGGGTGAACTGTGAACAGCGTCTCTGGTCGGGGTGAACTGTGAACAGTGTCTCTGGTCGGGGTGAACTGTGAACAGTGTCTCGGGTCGGGGTGAACCGTGAACAGCTTCTCGGGTCGGGGTGAACCGTGAACAGCGTCTCGGGTCGGGGTGAGTTGTGAACAGCGTCTCGGGTCGGGGTGAACCGTGAACAGCGTCTCTGGTCGGTGTGAACCGTGAACAGCGTCTCTGGTCGGTGTGAACCGTGAACAGCGTCTCTGGTCGGTGTGAACCGTGAACAGCGTCTCGGGTCGGGGTGAACCGTGAACAGCGTCTCTGGTCGGTGTGAACCGTGAACAGCGTCTCTGGTCGGTGTGAACCGTGAACAGCGTCTCTGGTCGGTGTGAACCGTGAACAGCGTCTCTGGTCGGTGTGAACCGTGAACAGCGTCTCTGGTCGGTGTGAACCGTGAACAGCGTCTCTGGTCGGTGTGAACCGTGAACAGCGTCTCTGGTCGGTGTGAACCGTGAACAGCGTCTCTGGTCGGGGTGAACCGTGAACAGCGTCTCGGGTCGGTGTGAACCGTGAACAGCGTCTCGGGTCGGTGTGAACCGTGAACAGCGTCTCGGGTCGGTGTGAACCGTGAACAGCGTCTCGGGTCGGGGTGAACCGTGAACCGTGAACAGCGTCTCGGGTCGGGGTGAACCGTGAACAGCGTCTCTGGTCGGGGTGAACCGTGAACAGCGTCTCTGCTCGGGGTGAACCGTGAACAGCTTCTCGGGTCGGGGTGAACCGTGAACAGCGTCTCGGGTCGGGGTGAACCGTGAACAGCTTCTCGGGTCGGGGTGAACCGTGAACAGCGTCTCGGGTCGGGGTGAGTTGTGAACAGCGTCTCGGGTCGGTGTGAACCGTGAACAGCGTCTCTGGTCGGTGTGAACCGTGAACAGCGTCTCTGGTCGGTGTGAACCGTGAACAGCGTCTCTGGTCGGGGTGAACCGTGAACAGCGTCTCGGGTCGGGGTGAATTGCGTCTCGGGTCGGGGTGAACCGTCAACAGCGTCTCGGGTCGGGGTGAACAGTGAACAGCGTCTCTGGTCGGGGTGAACTGTGAACAGCGTCTCTGGTCGGGGTGAACTGTGAACAGCGTCTCGGGTCCCGGTGAACTGTGAACAGTGTCTCTGGTCGGTGTGAACCGTGAACAGTGTTTCTGGTCGGGGTGAACCGTGAACAGTGTCTCTGGTCGGTGTGAACCGTGAACAGTGTCTCTGGTCGGGGTGAACCGTGAACAGTGTCTCGGGTCGGTGTGAACCGTGAACAGTGTCTCGGGTCGGTGTGAACCGTGAACAGTGTCTCGGGTCGGGGTGAACAGTGAACAGTGTCTCTGGTCGGGGTGAACAGTGTCTCTGGTCGGGGTGAACAGTGAACAGTGTCTCTGGTCGGGGTGAACAGTGAACAGTGTCTCTGGTCGGGGTGAACAGTGAACAGTGTCTCTGGTCGGGGTGAACCGTGAACAGCGTCTCTGCTCGGGGTGAATTGTGAACAGTTTCTCGGGTCGGGGTGAACTGTGAACAGTGTCTCGGGTCGGGGTGAATTGTGAACAGCGTCTCGGGTCGGGGTGAATTGCGTCTCGGGTCGGGGTGAACAGTCAACAACGTCTCGGGTCGGGGTGAATTGTGAACAGCGTCTCGGGTCGGGGTGAACTGTGAACAGCGTCTCGGGTCGGGGTGAACTGTGAACAGCGTCTCGTGTCGGGGTGAACTGTGAACAGCGTTTCTGGTCGGGGTGAACTGTGAACAGCTTATCGGGTCGGGGTGATCTGTGAACAGTGTCTCTGGTCGGGGTGAACTGTGAACAGCTTCTCGGGTCGGGGTGAACTGTGAACAGCGTCTCGTGTCGGGGTGAACTGTGAACAGCGTCTCGGGTCGTGGTGAACTGTGAACAGTGTCTCGGGTCGGGGTGAATTGTGAACAGTGTCTCTGGTCGGGGGGAACTGTGAACAGTGTCTCGGGTCGGGGTGAACCGTGAACAGCGACTCGGGTCGGGGTGAACCGTGAACAGCGTCTCGGGTCGTGGTGAACTGTGAACAGCGTCTCGGGTCGGGGTGAATTTTGTCTCGGGTCGGGGTGAACTGTGAACAGCGTCTCGGGTCGGGGTGAACTGTGAACAGCGTCTCGGGTCGGGGTGAATTGTGAACAGCGTCTCTGGTCGGGGGGAACTGTGAACAGTGTCTCGGGTCGGGGTGAACTGTGAACAGTGTCTCTGGTCGGGGTGAACTGTGAACAGTGTCTCTGGTCGGGGTGAACTGTGAACAGTGTCTCTGGTCGGGGTGAACTGTGAACAGTGTCTCTGGTCGGGGTGAACTGTGAACAGTGTCTCTGGTCGGGGTGAACTGTGAACAGTGTCTCTGGTCGGGGTGAACTGTGAACAGTGTCTCTGGTCGGGGTGAACTGTGAACAGTGTCTCTGGTCGGGGTGAACTGTGAACAGTGTCTCTGGTCGGGTTGAACTGTGAACAGTGTCTCTGGTCGGGGTGAACTGTGAACAGCGTCTCTGGTCGGGGTGAACTGTGAACAGCGTCTCTGGTCGGGGTGAACTGTGAACAGTGTCTCTGGTCGGGGTGAACTGTGAACAGTGTCTCTGGTCGGGGTGAACTGTGAACAGTGTCTCTGGTCGGGGTGAACTGTGAACAGTGTCTCTGGTCGGGGTGAACTGTGAACAGTGTCTCGGGTCGGGGTGAACTGTGAACAGTGTCTCTGGTCGGGGTGAACTGTGAACAGTGTCTCTGGTCGGGGTGAACTGTGAACAGTGTCTCTGGTCGGGGTGAACTGTGAACAGTGTCTCGGGTCGGGGTGAACCGTGAACAGTTTCTCGGGTCGGGGTGAACCGTGAACAGCGTCTCGGGTCGGTGTGAACCGTGAACAGCGTCTCGGGTCGGTGTGAACCGTGAACAGCGTCTCGGGTCGGTGTGAACCGTGAACAGCGTCTCGGGTCGGTGTGAACCGTGAACAGCGTCTCGGGTCGGTGTGAACCGTGAACAGCGTCTCGGGTCGGTGTGAACCGTGAACAGCGTCTCGGGTCGGTGTGAACCGTGAACAGCGTCTCGGGTCGGTGTGAACCGTGAACAGCGTCTCTGGTCGGGGTGAACCGTGAACAGCGTCTCTGGTCGGGGTGAACAGTGAACAGCGTCTCTGGTCGGTGTGAACCGTGAACAGCGTCTCTGGTCGGGGTGAACCGTGAACAGCGTCTCTGGTCGGGGTGCACCGTGAACAGCGTCTCGGGTCGGGGTGAACCGTGAACAGCGTCTCTGGTCGGTGTGAACCGTGAACAGCGTCTCTGGTCGGGGTGAACCGTGAACAGCGTCTCGGGTCGGGGTGAGTTGTGAACAGCGTCTCGGGTCGGTGTGAACCGTGAACAGCGTCTCGGGTCGGTGTGAACCGTGAACAGCGTCTCTGGTCGGGGTGAACCGTGAACAGCGTCTCTGGTCGGGGTGAACCGTGAACAGCGTCTCGGGTCGGGGTGAACCGTGAACAGCGTCTCTGGTCGGGGTGAACCGTGAACAGCGTCTCTGGTCGGGGTGAACCGTGAACAGCGTCTCTGCTCGGGGTGAACCGTGAACAGCTTCTCGGGTCGGGGTGAACCGTGAACAGCGTCTCGGGTCGGGGTGAACCGTGAACAGCTTCTCGGGTAGGGGTGAACCGTGAACAGCGTCTCGGGTCGGGGTGAGTTGTGAACAGCGTCTCGGGTCGGTGTGAACCGTGAACAGCGTCTCGGGTCGGTGTGAACCGTGAACAGCGTCTCGGGTCGGGGTGAACCGTGAACAGCGTCTCTGGTCGGGGTGAACAGTGAACAGCGTCTCTGGTCGGGGTGAACAGTGAACAGCGTCTCTGGTCGGTGTGAACCGTGAACAGCGTCTCTGGTCGGGGTGAACCGTGAACAGCGTCTCGGGTCCCGGTGAACCGTGAACAGTGTCTCGGGTCCCGGTGAACCGTGAACAGTGTCTCGGGTCGGGGTGAACAGTGAACAGTGTCTCTGGTCGGGGTGAACAGTGAACAGTGTCTCTGGTCGGGGTGAACCGTGAACAGCGTCTCTGCTCGGGGTGAATTGTGAACAGTTTCTTGGGTCGGGGTGAACTGTGAACAGTGTCTCGGGTCGGGGTGAATTGTGAACAGCGTCTCGGGTCGGGGTGAATTGCGTCTCGGGTCGGGGTGAACAGTCAACAGCGTCTCGGGTCGGGGTGAATTGTGAACAGCGTCTCGGGTCGGGGTGAACTGTGAACAGCGTCTCGGGTCGGGGTGAACTGTGAACAGCGTCTCGGGTCGGGGTGAACTGTGAACAGCGTCTCGTGTCGGGGTGAACTGTGAACAGCGTCTCTGGTCGGGGTGAACTGTGAACAGCTTATCGGGTCGGGGTGATCTGTGAACAGTGTCTCTGGTCGGGGTGAACTGTGAACAGCTTCTCGGGTCGGGGTGAACTGTGAACAGCGTCTCGTGTCGGTGTGAACTGTGAACAGCGACTCGGGTCGGGGTGAACCGTGATCAGCGTCTCGGGTCGTGGTGAACTGTGAACAGTGTCTCGGGTCGGGGTGAATTGTGAACAGTGTCTCTGGTCGGGGGGAACTGTGAACAGTGTCTCGGGTCGGGGTGAACTGTGAACAGCGACTCGGGTCGGGGTGAACCGTGAACAGCGTCTCGGGTCGTGGTGAACTGTGAACAGCGTCTCGGGTCGGGGTGAATTTTGTCTCGGGTCGGGGTGAACTGTGAACAGCGTCTCGGGTCGGGGTGAACTGTGAACAGCGTCTCGGGTCGGGGTGAATTGTGAACAGTGTCTCTGGTCGGGGGGAACTGTGAACAGTGTCTCTGGTCGGGGTGAACTGTGAACAGTGTCTCTGGTCGGGGTGAACTGTGAACAGTGTCTCTGGTCGGGGTGAACTGTGAACAGTGTCTCTGGTCGGGGTGAACTGTGAACAGTGTCTCTGGTCGGGGTGAACTGTGAACAGTGTCTCTGGTCGGGGTGAACTGTGAACAGTGTCTCTGGTCGGGGTGAACTGTGAACAGTGTCTCTGGTCGGGGTGAACTGTGAACAGTGTCTCTGGTCGGGGTGAACTGTGAACAGTGTCTCTGGTCGGGGTGAACTGTGAACAGTGTCTCTGGTCGGGGTGAACTGTGAACAGTGTCTCTGGTCGGGGTGAACTGTGAACAGTGTCTCTGGTCGGGGTGAGTTGTGAACAGCGTCTCGGGTCGGTGTGAACCGTGAACAGCGTCTCGGGTCGGGGTGAACCGTGAACAGCGTCTCTGGTCGGGGTGAACAGTGAACAGCGTCTCTGGTCGGGGTGAACAGTGAACAGCGTCTCTGGTCGGTGTGAACCGTGAACAGCGTCTCTGGTCGGGGTGAACCGTGAACAGCGTCTCTGGTCGGGGTGAACCGTGAACAGCGTCTCGGGTCGGGGTGAACCGTGAACAGCGTCTCTGGTCGGTGTGAACCGTGAACAGCGTCTCTGGTCGGGGTGAGTTGTGAACAGCGTCTCGGGTCGGGGTGAGTTGTGAACAGCGTCTCGGGTCGGTGTGAACCGTGAACAGCGTCTCGGGTCGGTGTGAACCGTGAACAGCGTCTCGGGTCGGGGTGAACCGTGAACAGCGTCTCGGGTCGGGGTGAACCGTGAACAGCGTCTCTGGTCGGGGTGAACCGTGAACAGCGTCTCTGGTCGGGGTGAACCGTGAACAGCGTCTCGGGTCGGGGTGAACCGTGAACAGCGTCTCTGGTCGGGGTGAACCGTGAACAGCGTCTCTGGTCGGGGTGAACCGTGAACAGCGTCTCGGGTCGGGGTGAACCGTGAACAGCGTCTCTGGTCGGTGTGAACCGTGAACAGCGTCTCTGGTCGGGGTGAACCGTGAACAGCGTCTCGGGTCGGGGTGAGTTGTGAACAGCGTCTCGGGTCGGTGTGAACCGTGAACAGCGTCTCGGGTCGGTGTGAACCGTGAACAGCGTCTCGGGTCGGTGTGAACCGTGAACAGCGTCTCTGGTCGGGGTGAACCGTGAACAGCGTCTCGGGTCGGGGTGAACCGTGAACAGCGTCTCTGGTCGGGGTGAACCGTGAACAGCGTCTCTGCTCGGGGTGAACCGTGAACAGCTTCTCGGGTCGGGGTGAACCGTGAACAGCGTCTCGGGTCGGGGTGAACCGTGAACAGCTTCTCGGGTCGGGGTGAACCGTGAACAGCGTCTCGGGTCGGGGTGAGTTGTGAACAGCGTCTCGGGTCGGTGTGAACCGTGAACAGCGTCTCTGGTCGGTGTGAACCGTGAACAGCGTCTCTGGTCGGTGTGAACCGTGAACAGCGTCTCTGGTCGGGGTGAACCGTGAACAGCGTCTCGGGTCGGGGTGAATTGCGTCTCGGGTCGGGGTGAACCGTCAACAGCGTCTCGGGTCAGGGTGAATTGTGAACAGCGTCTCGGGTCGGGGTGAATTGTGTCTCGGGTCGGGGTGAACCGTCAACAGCGTCTCGGGTCGGGGTGAACAGTGAACAGCGTCTCTGGTCGGGGTGAACTGTGAACAGCGTCTCGGGTCCCGGTGAACTGTGAACAGTGTCTCTGGTCGGTGTGAACCGTGAACAGTGTCTCTGGTCGGTGTGAACCGTGAACAGTGTTTCTGGTCGGGGTGAACCGTGAACAGTGTCTCTGGTCGGTGTGAACCGTGAACAGTGTCTCTGGTCGGGGTGAACCGTGAACAGTGTCTCGGGTCGGTGTGAACCGTGAACAGTGTCTCGGGTCGGTGTGAACCGTGAACAGCGTCTCGGGTTGGGGTGAACCGTGAACAGCGTCTCGGGTCGGGGTGAACCGTGAACAGCGTCTCGGGTCGGGGTGAACAGCGTCTCGGGTCGGGGTGAACAGCGTCTCGGGTCGGGGTGAACAGCGTCTCGGGTCGGGGTGAACAGCGTCTCGGGTCGGGGTGAACAGCGTCTCGGGTCGGGGTGAACAGCGTCTCGGGTCGGGGTGAACAGCGTCTCGGGTCGGGGTGAACAGCGTGTCGGGTCGGGGTGAACAGCGTCTCGGGTCGGGGTGAACAGCGTCTCGGGTCGGGGTGAACAGCGTCTCGGGTCGGGGTGAACAGCGTCTCGGGTCGGGGTGAACAGCGTCTCGGGTCGGGGTGAACAGCGTCTCGGGTCGGGGTGAACAGCGTCTCGGGTCGGGGTGAACAGCGTCTCGGGTCGGGGTGAACAGCGTCTCGGGTCGGGGTGAACAGCGTCTCGGGTCGGGGTGAACAGTGAACAGCGTCTCGGGTCGGGGTGAACAGTGAACAGCGTCTCGGGTCGGGGTGAACAGTGAACAGCGTCTCGGGTCGGGGTGAACAGTGAACAGCGTCTCGGGTCGGGGTGAACAGTGAACAGCGTCTCGGGTCGGGGTGAACAGTGAACAGCGTCTCGGGTCGGGGTGAACAGTGAACAGCGTCTCGGGTCGGGGTGAACAGTGAACAGCGTCTCGGGTCGGGGTGAACAGTGAACAGCGTCTCGGGTCGGGGTGAACAGTGAACAGCGTCTCGGGTGGGGGTGAACAGTGAACAGCGTCTCGGGTCGGGGTGAACAGTGAACAGCGTCTCGGGTCGGGGTGAACAGTGAACAGCGTCTCGGGTCGGGGTGAACAGTGAACAGCGTCTCGGGTCGGGGTGAACAGTGAACAGCGTCTCGGGTCGGGGTGAACAGTGAACAGCGTCTCGGGTCGGGGTGAACAGTGAACAGCGTCTCGGGTCGGGGTGAACAGTGAACAGCGTCTCGGGTCGGGGTGAACAGTGAACAGCGTCTCGGGTCGGGGTGAACAGTGAACAGCGTCTCGGGTCGGGGTGAACAGTGAACAGCGTCTCTCGTCGGGGTGAGTTGTGAACAGCGTCTCGGGTCCCGGTGAACTGTGAACAGCGTCTCTGGTCGGTGTGAACCGTGAACAGCGTCTCTGGTCGGTGTGAACTGTGAACAGCGTCTCTGGTCGGGGTGAACTGTGAACAGCGTCTCTGGTCGGGGTGAACTGTGAACAGCGTCTCGGGTCCCGGTGAACTGTGAACAGCGTCTCTGCTCGGGGTGAACAGTGAACAGCGTCTCTGCTCGGGGTGAACAGTGAACAGCGTCTCTGGTCGGGGTGAACAGTGAACAGCGTCTCTGGTCGGGGTGAACAGTGAACAGCGTCTCTGGTCGGGGTGAACCGTGAACAGCGTCTCTGGTCGGGGTGAACCGTGAACAGCGTCTCTGGTCGGGGTGAACCGTGAACAGCGTCTCTGGTCGGTGTGAACCGTGAACAGTGAACAGCGTCTCTGGTCGGTGTGAACAGTGAACAGCGTCTCTGGTCGGGGTGAACAGTGAACAGCGTCTCGGGTCGGGGTGAACCGTGAACACCTTCTCGGGTCGGGGTGAACCGTGAACAGCGTCTCTGGTCGGTGTGAACCGTGAACAGCGTCTCTGGTCGGTGTGAACCGTGAACAGCGTCTCTGGTCGGTGTGAACCGTGAATAGCGTCTCTGGTCGGTGTGAACCGTGAACAGCGTCTCTGGTCGGTGTGAACCGTGAACAGCGTCTCTGGTCGGGGTGAACCGTGAACAGCGTCTCTGGTCGGGGTGAACAGTGAACAGCGTCTCTGGTCGGTGTGAACCGTGAACAGCGTCTCTGGTCGGTGTGAACCGTGAACAGCGTCTCTGGTCGGTGTGAACCGTGAACAGCGTCTCTGGTCGGGGTGAACCGTGAACAGCGTCTCTGGTCGGGGTGAACCGTGAACAGCGTCTCGGGTCGGGGTGAGTTGTGAACAGCGTCTCGGGTCGGTGTGAACTGTGAACAGCGTCTCTGGTCGGGGTGAGTTGTGAACAGCGTCTCGGGTCGGTGTGAACTGTGAACAGTGTCTCGGGTCGGGGTGAACTGTGAACAGCGACTCGGGTCGGGGTGAACCGTGAACAGCGTCTCTGGTCGGTGTGAACCGTGAACAGTGTCTCTGGTCGGGGGGAACTGTGAACAGTGTCTCGGGTCGGGGTGAACTGTGAACAGCGACTCGGGTCGGGGTGAACCGTGAACAGCGTCTCGGGTCGTGGTGAACTGTGAACAGCGTCTCGGGTCGGGGTGAATTTTGTCTCGGGTCGGGGTGAACTGTGAACAGCGTCTCGGGTCGGGGTGAACTGTGAACAGCGTCTCGGGTCGGGGTGAATTGTGAACAGTGTCTCTGGTCGGGGGGAACTGTGAACAGTGTCTCTGGTCGGGGTGAACTGTGAACAGTGTCTCTGGTCGGGGTGAACTGTGAACAGTGTCTCTGGTCGGGGTGAACTGTGAACAGTGTCTCTGGTCGGGGTGAACTGTGAACAGTGTCTCTGGTCGGGGTGAACTGTGAACAGTGTCTCTGGTCGGGGTGAACTGTGAACAGTGTCTCTGGTCGGGGTGAACTGTGAACAGTGTCTCTGGTCGGGGTGAACTGTGAACAGTGTCTCTGGTCGGGGTGAACTGTGAACAGTGTCTCTGGTCGGGGTGAACTGTGAACAGTGTCTCTGGTCGGGGTGAACTGTGAACAGTGTCTCTGGTCGGGGTGAACTGTGAACAGTGTCTCTGGTCGGGGTGAACTGTGAACAGTGTCTCTGGTCGGGGTGAACTGTGAACAGTGTCTCTGGTCGGGGTGAACTGTGAACAGCGTCTCGGGTCGGTGTGAACCGTGAACAGCGTCTCGGGTCGGGGTGAACCGTGAACAGCGTCTCGGGTCGGTGTGAACCGTGAACAGCGTCTCTGGTCGGGGTGAACCGTGAACAGCGTCTCGGGTCGGGGTGAACCGTGAACAGCGTCTCTGGTCGGGGTGAACCGTGAACAGCGTCTCTGCTCGGGGTGAACCGTGAGCAGCTTCTCGGGTCGGGGTGAACCGTGAACAGCGTCTGGGGTCGGGGTGAACCGTGAACAGCTTCTCGGGTCGGGGTGAACCGTGAACAGCGTCTCGGGTCGGGGTGAGTTGTGAACAGCGTCTCGGGTCGGTGTGAACCGTGAACAGCGTCTCTGGTCGGTGTGAACCGTGAACAGCGTCTCTGGTCGGTGTGAACCGTGAACAGCGTCTCTGGTCGGGGTGAACCGTCAACAGCGTCTCGGGTCGGGGTGAATTGTGAACAGCGTCTCGGGTCGGGGTGAATTGTGTCTCGGGTCGGGGTGAACCGTCAACAGCGTCTCGGGTCGGGGTGAACTGTGAACAGCGTCTCGGGTCGGGGTGAATTGTGTCTCGGGTCGGGGTGAACAGTGAACAGCGTCTCTGGTCGGGGTGAACTGTGAACAGCGTCTCTGGTCGGTGTGAACCGTGAACAGTGTTTCTGGTCGGGGTGAACCGTGAACAGTGTCTCTGGTCGGTGTGAACCGTGAACAGTGTCTCTGGTCGGGGTGAACCGTGAACAGTGTCTCGGGTCGGTGTGAACCGTGAACAGCGTCTCGGGTCGGTGTGAACCGTGAACAGCGTCTCGGGTCGGTGTGAACCGTGAACAGCGTCTCGGGTCGGGGTGAACCGTGAACAGCGTCTCGGGTCGGGGTGAACCGTGAACAGCGTCTCGGGTCGGGGTGAACAGCGTCTCGGGTCGGGGTGAACAGCGTCTCGGGTCGGGGTGAACAGCGTCTCGGGTCGGGGTGAACAGCGTCTCGGGTCGGGGTGAACAGCGTCTCGGGTCGGGGTGAACAGCGTCTCGGGTCGGGGTGAACAGCGTCTCGGGTCGGGGTGAACAGCGTCTCGGGTCGGGGTGAACAGCGTCTCGGGTCGGGGTGAACAGCGTCTCGGGTCGGGGTGAACAGCGTCTCGGGTCGGGGTGAACAGCGTCTCGGGTCGGGGTGAACAGCGTCTCGGGTCGGGGTGAACAGCGTCTCGGGTCGGGGTGAACAGCGTCTCGGGTCGGGGTGAACAGTGAACAGCGTCTCGGGTCGGGGTGAACAGTGAACAGCGTCTCGGGTCGGGGTGAACAGTGAACAGCGTCTCGGGTCGGGGTGAACAGTGAACAGCGTCTCGGGTCGGGGTGAACAGTGAACAGCGTCTCGGGTCGGGGTGAACAGTGAACAGCGTCTCGGGTCGGGGTGAACAGTGAACAGCGTCTCGGGTCGGGGTGAACAGTGAACAGCGTCTCGGGTCGGGGTGAACAGTGAACAGCGTCTCGGGTCGGGGTGAACAGTGAACAGCGTCTCGGGTCGGGGTGAACAGTGAACAGCGTCTCGGGTCGGGGTGAACAGTGAACAGCGTCTCGGGTCGGGGTGAACAGTGAACAGCGTCTCGGGTCGGGGTGAACAGTGAACAGCGTCTCGGGTCGGGGTGAACAGTGAACAGCGTCTCGGGTCGGGGTGAACAGTGAACAGCGTCTCGGGTCGGAGTGAACAGCGTCTCGGGTCGGGGTGAACAGTGAACAGCGTCTCGGGTCGGGGTGAACAGTGAACAGCGTCTCGGGTCGGGGTGAACCGTGAACAGCGTCTCTCGTCGGGGTGAACCGTGAACAGCGTCTCGGGTCCCGGTGAACCGTGAACAGCGTCTCTGGTCGGTGTGAACCGTGAACAGCGTCTCTGGTCGGTGTGAACCGTGAACAGCGTCTCTGGTCGGTGTGAACAGTGAACAGCGTCTCTGGTCGGGGTGAACTGTGAACAGCGTCTCTGGTCGGGGTGAACTGTGAACAGCGTCTCGGGTCCCGGTGAACTGTGAACAGCGTCTCTGCTCGGGGTGAACAGTGAACAGCGTCTCTGGTCGGGGTGAACAGTGAACAGCGTCTCTGGTCGGGGTGAACAGTGAACAGCGTCTCTGGTCGGGGTGAACCGTGAATAGCGTCTCTGGTCGGGGTGAACCGTGAACAGCGTCTCTGGTCGGGGTGAACCGTGAACAGCGTCTCTGGTCGGTGTGAACCGTGAACAGCGTCTCTGGTCGGTGTGAACCGTGAACAGCGTCTCTGGTCGGGGTGAACAGTGAACAGCGTCTCTGGTCGGGGTGAACCGTGAACAGCGTCTCTGGTCGGGGTGAACCGTGAACAGCGTCTCGGGTCGGGGTGAACCGTGAACACCTTCTCGGGTCGGGGTGAACCGTGAACAGCGTCTCTGGTCGGTGTGAACCGTGAACAGCGTCTCTGGTCGGTGTGAACCGTGAACAGCGTCTCTGGTCGGTGTGAACCGTGAACAGCGTCTCTGGTCGGTGTGAACCGTGAACAGCGTCTCTGGTCGGTGTGAACCGTGAACAGCGTCTCTGGTCGGGGTGAACCGTGAACAGCGTCTCTGGTCGGGGTGAACAGTGAACAGCGTCTCTGGTCGGTGTGAACCGTGAACAGCGTCTCTGGTCGGGGTGAACCGTGAACAGCGTCTCGGGTCGGGGTGAGTTGTGAACAGCGTCTCGGGTCGGTGTGAACCGTGAACAGCGTCTCGGGTCGGTGTGAACCGTGAACAGCGTCTCTGGTCGGGGTGAACCGTGAACAGCGTCTCTGGTCGGGGTGAACCGTGAACAGCGTCTCTGCTCGGGGTGAACCGTGAACAGCTTCTCGGGTCGGGGTGAACCGTGAACAGCGTCTCGGGTCGGGGTGAATTGTGAACAGTGTCTCTGGTCGGGGTGAGTTGTGAACAGCGTCTCGGGTCGGTGTGAACCGTGAACAGCGTCTCGGGTCGGGGTGAACCGTGAACAGCGTCTCTGGTCGGTGTGAACCGTGAACAGCGTCTCTGGTCGGGGTGAACCGTGAACAGCGTCTCGGGTCGGGGTGAACTGTGAACAGCGTCTCGGGTCGGTGTGAACCGTGAACAGCGTCTCGGGTCGGTGTGAACCGTGAACAGCGTCTCGGGTCGGTGTGAACCGTGAACAGCGTCTCGGGTCGGTGTGAACCGTGAACAGCGTCTCTGGTCGGGGTGAACCGTGAACAGCGTCTCGGGTCGGTGTGAACAGTGAACAGCGTCTCTGGTCGGTGTGAACCGTGAACAGCGTCTCTGGTCGGGGTGAACAGTGAACAGCGTCTCTGGTCG
This sequence comes from Heterodontus francisci, assembly GCF_036365525.1. Classification (NCBI taxonomy): domain Eukaryota; kingdom Metazoa; phylum Chordata; class Chondrichthyes; order Heterodontiformes; family Heterodontidae; genus Heterodontus; species Heterodontus francisci. The sequence continues at coordinate 28,296,119 of NC_090409.1, read as the reverse complement.
GTGTGAACCGTGAACAGCGTCTCTGGTCGGTGTGAACCGTGAACAGCGTCTCTGGTCGGTGTGAACCGTGAACAGCGTCTCTGGTCGGGGTGAACCGTGAACAGCGTCTCTGGTCGGGGTGAACCGTGAACAGCGTCTCGGGTCGGGGTGAACCGTGAACAGCGTCTCTGGTCGGTGTGAACCGTGAACAGCGTCTCTGGTCGGGGTGAACCGTGAACAGCGTCTCGGGTCGGGGTGAACCGTGAACAGCGTCTCGGGTCGGTGTGAACCGTGAACAGCGTCTCGGGTCGGTGTGAACCGTGAACAGCGTCTCGGGTCGGTGTGAACCGTGAACAGCGTCTCGGGTCGGTGTGAACCGTGAACAGCGTCTCTGGTCGGGGTGAACCGTGAACAGCGTCTCGGGTCGGGGTGAACCGTGAACAGCGTCTCTGGTCGGGGTGAACCGTGAACAGCGTCTCTGCTCGGGGTGAACCGTGAACAGCTTCTCGAGTCGGGGTGAACCGTGAACAGCGTCTCGGGTCGGGGTGAACCGTGAACAGCTTCTCGGGTCGGGGTGAACCGTGAACAGCGTCTCGGGTCGGGGTGAGTTGTGAACAGCGTCTCGGGTCGGTGTGAACCGTGAACAGCGTCTCTGGTCGGTGTGAACCGTGAACAGCGTCTCTGGTCGGTGTGAACCGTGAACAGCGTCTCTGGTCGGGGTGAACCGTGAACAGCGTCTCGGGTCGGGGTGAATTGCGTCTCGGGTCGGGGTGAACCGTCAACAGCGTCTCGGGTCGGGGTGAATTGTGAACAGCGTCTCGGGTCGGGGTGAATTGTGTCTCGGGTCGGGGTGAACCGTCAACAGCGTCTCGGGTCGGGGTGAACAGTGAACAGCGTCTCTGGTCGGGGTGAACTGTGAACAGCGTCTCGGGTCCCGGTGAACTGTGAACAGTGTCTCTGGTCGGTGTGAACCGTGAACAGTGTTTCTGGTCGGGGTGAACCGTGAACAGTGTCTCTGGTCGGTGTGAACCGTGAACAGTGTCTCTGGTCGGGGTGAACCGTGAACAGTGTCTCTGGTCGGGGTGAACCGTGAACAGTGTCTCGGGTCGGTGTGAACCGTGAACAGTGTCTCGGGTCGGTGTGAACAGTGAACAGTGTCTCTGGTCGGGGTGAACAGTGAACAGTGTCTCTGGTCGGGGTGAACAGTGAACAGTGTCTCTGGTCGGGGTGAACCGTGAACAGCGTCTCTGCTCGGGGTGAATTGTGAACAGTTTCTCGGGTCGGGGTGAACTGTGAACAGTGTCTCGGGTCGGGGTGAATTGTGAACAGCGTCTCGGGTCGGGGTGAATTGCGTCTCGGGTCGGGGTGAACAGTCAACAGCGTCTCGGGTCGGGGTGAATTGTGAACAGCGTCTCGGGTCGGGGTGAACTGTGAACAGCGTCTCGGGTCGGGGTGAACTGTGAACAGCGTCTCGTGTCGGGGTGAACTGTGAACAGCGTCTCTGGTCGGGGTGAACTGTGAACAGCTTATCGGGTCGGGGTGATCTGTGAACAGTGTCTCTGGTCGGGGTGAACTGTGAACAGCTTCTCGGGTCGGGGTGAACTGTGAACAGCGTCTCGTGTCGGGGTGAACTGTGAACAGCGTCTCGGGTCGTGGTGAACTGTGAACAGTGTCTCGGGTCGGGGTGAATTGTGAACAGTGTCTCTGGTCGGGGGGAACTGTGAACAGTGTCTCGGGTCGGGGTGAACCGTGAACAGCGTCTCGGGTCGTGGTGAACTGTGAACAGCGTCTCGGGTCGGGGTGAATTTTGTCTCGGGTCGGGGTGAACTGTGAACAGCGTCTCGGGTCGGTGTGAACCGTGAACAGCGTCTCGGGTCGGGGTGAACCGTGAACAGCGTCTCTGGTCGGGGTGAACAGTGAACAGCGTCTCTGGTCGGGGTGAACAGTGAACAGCGTCTCTGGTCGGTGTGAACCGTGAACAGCGTCTCTGGTCGGTGTGAACCGTGAACAGCGTCTCTGGTCGGGGTGAACCGTGAACAGCGTCTCTGGTCGGGGTGAACCGTGAACAGCGTCTCGGGTCGGGGTGAACCGTGAACAGCGTCTCTGGTCGGTGTGAACCGTGAACAGCGTCTCTGGTCGGGGTGAACCGTGAACAGCGTCTCGGGTCGGGGTGAGTTGTGAACAGCGTCTCGGGTCGGTGTGAACCGTGAACAGCGTCTCGGGTCGGTGTGAACCGTGAACAGCGTCTCGGGTCGGTGTGAACCGTGAACAGCGTCTCGGGTCGGTGTGAACCGTGAACAGCGTCTCTGGTCGGGGTGAACCGTGAACAGCGTCTCGGGTCGGGGTGAACCGTGAACAGCGTCTCTGGTCGGGGTGAACCGTGAACAGCGTCTCTGCTCGGGGTGAACCGTGAACAGCTTCTCGAGTCGGGGTGAACCGTGAACAGCGTCTCGGGTCGGGGTGAACCGTGAACAGCTTCTCGGGTCGGGGTGAACCGTGAACAGCGTCTCGGGTCGGGGTGAGTTGTGAACAGCGTCTCGGGTCGGTGTGAACCGTGAACAGCGTCTCTGGTCGGTGTGAACCGTGAACAGCGTCTCTGGTCGGTGTGAACCGTGAACAGCGTCTCTGGTCGGGGTGAACCGTGAACAGCGTCTCGGGTCGGGGTGAATTGCGTCTCGGGTCGGGGTGAACCGTCAACAGCGTCTCGGGTCGGGGTGAATTGTGAACAGCGTCTCGGGTCGGGGTGAATTGTGTCTCGGGTCGGGGTGAACCGTCAACAGCGTCTCGGGTCGGGGTGAACAGTGAACAGCGTCTCTGGTCGGGGTGAACTGTGAACAGCGTCTCGGGTCCCGGTGAACTGTGAACAGTGTCTCTGGTCGGTGTGAACCGTGAACAGTGTTTCTGGTCGGGGTGAACCGTGAACAGTGTCTCTGGTCGGTGTGAACCGTGAACAGTGTCTCTGGTCGGGGTGAACCGTGAACAGTGTCTCTGGTCGGGGTGAACCGTGAACAGTGTCTCGGGTCGGTGTGAACCGTGAACAGTGTCTCGGGTCGGTGTGAACAGTGAACAGTGTCTCTGGTCGGGGTGAACAGTGAACAGTGTCTCTGGTCGGAGTGAACAGTGTCTCTGGTCGGGGTGAACCGTGAACAGCGTCTCTGCTCGGGGTGAATTGTGAACAGTTTCTCGGGTCGGGGTGAACTGTGAACAGTGTCTCGGGTCGGGGTGAATTGTGAACAGCGTCTCGGGTCGGGGTGAATTGCGTCTCGGGTCGGGGTGAACAGTCAACAGCGTCTCGGGTCGGGGTGAATTGTGAACAGCGTCTCGGGTCGGGGTGAACTGTGAACAGCGTCTCGGGTCGGGGTGAACTGTGAACAGCGTCTCGTGTCGGGGTGAACTGTGAACAGCGTCTCGTGTCGGGGTGAACTGTGAACAGCGTCTCTGGTCGGGGTGAACTGTGAACAGCTTATCGGGTCGGGGTGATCTGTGAACAGTGTCTCTGGTCGGGGTGAACTGTGAACAGCTTCTCGGGTCGGGGTGAACTGTGAACAGCGTCTCGTGTCGGGGTGAACTGTGAACAGCGTCTCGGGTCGTGGTGAACTGTGAACAGTGTCTCGGGTCGGGGTGAATTGTGAACAGTGTCTCTGGTCGGGGGGAACTGTGAACAGTGTCTCGGGTCGGGGTGAACCGTGAACAGCGTCTCGGGTCGTGGTGAACTGTGAACAGCGTCTCGGGTCGGGGTGAATTTTGTCTCGGGTCGGGGTGAACTGTGAACAGCGTCTCGGGTCGGGGTGAACTGTGAACAGCGTCTCGGGTCGGGGTGAATTGTGAACAGTGTCTCTGGTCGGGGGGAACTGTGAACAGTGTCTCGGGTCGGGGTGAACTGTGAACAGTGTCTCTGGTCGGGGTGAACTGTGAACAGTGTCTCTGGTCGGGGTGAACTGTGAACAGTGTCTCTGGTCGGGGTGAACTGTGAACAGTGTCTCTGGTCGGGGTGAACTGTGAACAGTGTCTCTGGTCGGGGTGAACTGTGAACAGTGTCTCTGGTCGGGGTGAACTGTGAACAGTGTCTCTGGTCGGGGTGAACTGTGAACAGTGTCTCTGGTCGGGGTGAACTGTGAACAGTGTCTCTGGTCGGGGTGAACTGTGAACAGTGTCTCTGGTCGGGGTGAACTGTGAACAGTGTCTCTGGTCGGGTTGAACTGTGAACAGTGTCTCTGGTCGGGTTGAACTGTGAACAGTGTCTCTGGTCGGGGTGAACTGTGAACAGTGTCTCTGGTCGGGGTGAACTGTGAACAGTGTCTCTGGTCGGGGTGAACTGTGAACAGTGTCTCTGGTCGGGGTGAACTGTGAACAGTGTCTCTGGTCGGGGTGAACTGTGAACAGTGTCTCTGGTCGGGGTGAACTGTGAACAGTGTCTCTGGTCGGGGTGAACTGTGAACAGTGTCTCTGGTCGGGGTGAACTGTGAACAGTGTCTCTGGTCGGGGTGAACTGTGAACAGTGTCTCTGGTCGGGGTGAACTGTGAACAGTGTCTCTGGTCGGGGTGAACTGTGAACAGTGTCTCTGGTCGGGGTGAACTGTGAACAGTGTCTCTGGTCGGGGTGAACTGTGAACAGTGTCTCTGGTCGGGGTGAACTGTGAACAGTGTCTCTGGTCGGGTTGAACTGTGAACAGTGTCTCTGGTCGGGGTGAACTGTGAACAGTGTCTCTGGTCGGGGTGAACTGTGAACAGTGTCTCTGGTCGGGGTGAACTGTGAACAGTGTCTCTGGTCGGGGTGAACTGTGAACAGTGTCTCTGGTCGGGGTGAACTGTGAACAGTGTCTCTGGTCGGGGTGAACTGTGAACAGTGTCTCTGGTCGGGGTGAACTGTGAACAGTGTCTCGGGTCGGGGTGAACTGTGAACAGTGTCTCTGGTCGGGGTGAACTGTGAACAGTGTCTCTGGTCGGGGTGAACTGTGAACAGTGTCTCGGGTCGGGGTGAACCGTGAACAGTTTCTCGGGTCGGGGTGAACCGTGAACAGTGTCTCGGGTCGGTGTGAACCGTGAACAGCGTCTCGGGTCGGTGTGAACCGTGAACAGCGTCTCGGGTCGGTGTGAACCGTGAACAGCGTCTCGGGTCGGTGTGAACCGTGAACAGCGTCTCTGGTCGGTGTGAACCGTGAACAGCGTCTCTGGTCGGTGTGAACCGTGAACAGCGTCTCTGGTCGGTGTGAACCGTGAACAGCGTCTCTGGTCGGTGTGAACCGTGAACAGCGTCTCTGGTCGGGGTGAACCGTGAACAGCGTCTCTGGTCGGGGTGAACAGTGAACAGCGTCTCTGGTCGGTGTGAACCGTGAACAGCGTCTCTGGTCGGGGTGAACCGTGAACAGCGTCTCTGGTCGGGGTGCACCGTGAACAGCGTCTCGGGTCGGGGTGAACCGTGAACAGCGTCTCTGGTCGGTGTGAACCGTGAACAGCGTCTCTGGTCGGGGTGAACCGTGAACAGCGTCTCGGGTCGGGGTGAGTTGTGAACAGCGTCTCGGGTCGGTGTGAACCGTGAACAGCGTCTCGGGTCGGTGTGAACCGTGAACAGCGTCTCTGGTCGGGGTGAACCGTGAACAGCGTCTCTGGTCGGGGTGAACCGTGAACAGCGTCTCTGGTCGGGGTGAACCGTGAACAGCGTCTCTGCTCGGGGTGAACCGTGAACAGCGTCTCTGCTCGGGGTGAACCGTGAACAGCTTCTCGGGTCGGGGTGAACCGTGAACAGCGTCTCGGGTCGGGGTGAACCGTGAACAGCTTCTCGGGTAGGGGTGAACCGTGAACAGCGTCTCGGGTCGGGGTGAGTTGTGAACAGCGTCTCGGGTCGGTGTGAACCGTGAACAGCGTCTCGGGTCGGTGTGAACCGTGAACAGCGTCTCGGGTCGGGGTGAACCGTGAACAGCGTCTCGGGTCGGGGTGAACAGTGAACAGCGTCTCTGGTCGGGGTGAACAGTGAACAGCGTCTCTGGTCGGTGTGAACCGTGAACAGCGTCTCTGGTCGGGGTGAACCGTGAACAGCGTCTCGGGTCCCGGTGAACCGTGAACAGCGTCTCGGGTCGGTGTGAACCGTGAACAGTGTCTCGGGTCGGGGTGAACAGTGAACAGTGTCTCTGGTCGGGGTGAACAGTGAACAGTGTCTCTGGTCGGGGTGAACCGTGAACAGCGTCTCTGCTCGGGGTGAACTGTGAACAGTTTCTTGGGTCGGGGTGAACTGTGAACAGTGTCTCGGGTCGGGGTGAATTGTGAACAGCGTCTCGGGTCGGGGTGAATTGCGTCTCGGGTCGGGGTGAACAGTCAACAGCGTCTCGGGTCGGGGTGAATTGTGAACAGCGTCTCGGGTCGGGGTGAACTGTGAACAGCGTCTCGGGTCGGGGTGAACTGTGAACAGCGTCTCTGGTCGGGGTGAACTGTGAACAGCTTATCGGGTCGGGGTGATCTGTGAACAGTGTCTCTGGTCGGGGTGAACTGTGAACAGCTTCTCGGGTCGGGGTGAACTGTGAACAGCGTCTCGTGTCGGGGTGAACTGTGAACAGCGACTCGGGTCGGGGTGAACCGTGAACAGCGTCTCGGGTCGTGGTGAACTGTGAACAGTGTCTCGGGTCGGGGTGAATTGTGAACAGTGTCTCTGGTCGGGGGGAACTGTGAACAGTGTCTCGGGTCGGGGTGAACTGTGAACAGCGACTCGGGTCGGGGTGAACCGTGAACAGCGTCTCGGGTCGTGGTGAACTGTGAACAGCGTCTCGGGTCGGGGTGAATTTTGTCTCGGGTCGGGGTGAACTGTGAACAGCGTCTCGGGTCGGGGTGAACTGTGAACAGCGTCTCGGGTCGGGGTGAATTGTGAACAGTGTCTCTGGTCGGGGGGAACTGTGAACAGTGTCTCTGGTCGGGGTGAACTGTGAACAGTGTCTCTGGTCGGGGTGAACTGTGAACAGTGTCTCTGGTCGGGGTGAACTGTGAACAGTGTCTCTGGTCGGGGTGAACTGTGAACAGTGTCTCTGGTCGGGGTGAACTGTGAACAGTGTCTCTGGTCGGGGTGAAGTGTGAACAGTGTCTCTGGTCGGGGTGAACTGTGAACAGTGTCTCTGGTCGGGGTGAACTGTGAACAGTGTCTCTGGTCGGGGTGAACTGTGAACAGTGTCTCTGGTCGGGGTGAACTGTGAACAGTGTCTCTGGTCGGGGTGAACTGTGAACAGTGTCTCTGGTCGGGGTGAACTGTGAACAGTGTCTCTGGTCGGGGTGAACTGTGAACAGTGTCTCTGGTCGGGGTGAACTGTGAACAGTGTCTCTGGTCGGGGTGAACTGTGAACAGTGTCTCTGGTCGGGGTGAACTGTGAACAGTGTCTCTGGTCGGGGTGAACTGTGAACAGTGTCTCTGGTCGGGGTGAACTGTGAACAGTGTCTCGGGTCGGGGTGAACTGTGAACAGTGTCTCTGGTCGGGGTGAACTGTGAACAGTGTCTCGGGTCGGGGTGAACTGTGAACAGTGTCTCGGGTCGGGGTGAATCGTGAACAGTTTCTCGGGTCGGGGTGAACCGTGAACAGTGTCTCGGGTCGTGGTGAATTGTGAACAGCGTCTCGGGTCGGGGTGAACCGTGAACAGCGTCTCTGGTCGGGGTGAACCGTGAACAGCGTCTCTGGTCGGGGTGAACCGTGTACAGCGTCTCTGGTCGGGGTGAACCGTGTACAGCGTCTCTGGTCGGGGTGAATTGTGATCAGCGTCTCGGGTCGGGGTGAATTGTGAACAGCGTCTCGGGTAGGGGTGAATTGCGTCTCGGGTCGGGGTGAACCGTCAACAGCGTCTCGGGTCGGGGTGAATTGTGAACAGCGTCTCGGGTCAGGGTGAATTGTGTCTCGGGTCGGGGTGAACCGTCAACAGCGTCTCGGGTCGGGGTGAATTGTGAACAGCGTCTCGGGTCGGGGTGAATTGTGAACAGCGTCTCGGGTCGGGGTGAACTGTGAACAGCGTCTCGTGTCGGGGTGAACTGTGAACAGCTTATCGGGTCGGGGTGAACTGTGAACAGCGTCTCGGGTCGGGGTGAACTGTGAACAGCGTCTCTGGTCGGGGTGAACTGTGAACAGTGTCTCTGGTGGGGGTGAACTGTGAACTGTGTCTCGGGTCGGGGTGAATTGTGAACAGTGTCTCGGGTCGGGGTGAATTGTGAACAGTGTCTCGGGTCGGGGTGAATTGTGAACAGCGTCTCGGGTCGGGGTGAATTGTGAACAGCGTCTCGGGTCGGGGTGAACTGTGAACAGCGTCTCTGGTCGGGGTGAATTGTGAACAGTGTCTCGGGTCGGGGTGAATTGTGAACAGTGTCTCGGGTCGGGGTGAATTGTGAACAGCGTCTCGGGTCGGGGTGAACTGTGAACAGCGTCTCGGGTCGGGGTGAATTGTGAACAGCGTCTCGGGTCGGGGTGAACTGTGAACAGTGTCTCGGGTCGGTGTGAATTGTGAACAGTTTCTCGGGTCGGGGTGAATTGTGAACAGTGTCTCTGGTCGGGGTGAACTGTGAACAGTGTCTCGCGTCGGTGTGAACCGTGAACAGTTTCTCGGGTCGGGGTGAGTTGTGAACAGTGTCTCGGGTCGGGCTGAGTTGTGAGCAGTGTCTCGGGTCGGGGTGAACTGTGAGCAGTGTCTCGGGTCGGGGTGAACTGTGAACAGCGTCTCGGGTCGGGGTGAACTGTGAACAGCGTCTCGGGTCGGGGTGAACTGTGAACAGCGTCTCGGGTCGGGGTGAATTGTGAACAGCGTCTCGGGTCGGGGTGAATTGTGAACAGCGACTCGGGTCGGGGTGAATTGTGTCTCGGGTCGGGGTGAATTGTGTCTCGGGTCGGGGTGAAGTGTGAACAGCGTCTCTGGTCGGGGTGAAGTGTGAACAGCGTCTGCGGTCGGGGTGAAGTGTGAACAGCGTCTGCGGTCGGGGTGAAGTGTGAACAGCGTCTGCGGTCGGGGTGAAGTGTGAACAGCGTCTGCGGTCGGGGTGAAGTGTGAACAGCGTCTCTGGCCGGGGTGAAGTGTGAACAGCGTCTCTGGCCGGGGTGAAGTGGGGGTAAACTGTGAACAGCGTCTCGGGTGGGGGTAAACTGTGAACAGCGTCTCGGGTCGGGGTGAACTGTGAACAGCGTCTCGCGTCGGTGTGAACCGTGAACAGTTTCTCGGGTCGGGGTGAATTGTGAACGGTGTATCGGGTCGGGGTGAATTGTGAACAGTGTCTCGGGTCGGGGTGAACTGTGAACAGTGTCTCGGGTCGGAGTGAACAGCATCTCGGGTCGGGGTGAATTGTGAACCGTGTCTGGGGTCGGGGTGAGTTGTGAACAGTGTCTCGGGTCGGGGTGAACTGTGAACAGTGTCTCGGGTCGGGGTGAACTGTGAACAGCGTCTCGGGTCGGGGTGAACTGTGAGCAGCGTCTCGGGTCGTGGTGCACTGTGAACAGCGTCTCGGGTCGCTGTGAATTGTGAACAGTGTCTCGGGTTGGGGTGAACTGTGAACAGCGTCTCGCGTCGGGGTGAATTGTGTCTCGGGTCAGGGTGAATTGTGAACAGCGTCTCGGGTCGGGGTGAACTGTGAACTGTGTCTCGGGTCGGGGTGAACTGTGAACTGTGTCTCGGGTCGGGGTGAACTGTGAACAGTGTGTCTGGTCGGGGTGAACTGTGAACAGTGTGTCTGGTCGGGGTGAACTGTGAACAGTGTCTCTGGTCGGGGTGAACTGTGAACAGTGTCTCTGGTCTGGGTGAACTGTGAACAGTGTCTCGGGTCGGGGTGAACTGTGAACAGTGTCTCTGGTCGGGGTGAACTGTGAACAGTGTCTCTGGTCGGGGTGAACTGTGAACAGTGTCTCTGGTCGGGGTGAACTGTGAACAGTGTCTCTGGTCGGGGTGAACTGTGAACAGTTTCTCGGGTCGGGGTGAATTGTGAACAGTTTCTCGGGTCGGGGTGAATTGTGAACTGTGTCTCGGGTCGGGGTGTATTGTGAACAGCGTCTCGGGTCGGGGTGAATTGTGAACAGTTTCTCGGGTCGGGGTGAATTGTGAACTGTTTCTCGGGTCGGTGTGAACCGTGAACAGCGTCTCGGGTCGGTGTGAACCGTGAACAGCGTCTCGGGTCGGTGTGAACCGTGAACAGCGTCTCTGGTCGGTGTGAACCGTGAACAGCGTCTCTGGTCGGTGTGAACCGTGAACAGCGTCTCTGGTCGGTGTGAACCGTGAACAGCGTCTCTGGTCGGTGTGAACCGTGAACAGCGTCTCTGGTCGGTGTGAACCGTGAACAGCGTCTCTGGTCGGTGTGAACCGTGAACAGCGTCTCTGGTCGGGGTGAACCGTGAACAGCGTCTCTGGTCGGGGTGAACCGTGAACAGCGTCTCTGGTCGGGGTGAACAGTGAACAGCGTCTCTGGTCGGTGTGAACCGTGAACAGCGTCTCTGGTCGGGGTGAACCGTGAACAGCGTCTCTGGTCGGGGTGCACCGTGAACAGCGTCTCGGGTCGGGGTGAACCGTGAACAGCGTCTCTGGTCGGTGTGAACCGTGAACAGCGTCTCTGGTCGGGGTGAACCGTGAACAGCGTCTCGGGTCGGGGTGAGTTGTGAACAGCGTCTCGGGTCGGTGTGAACCGTGAACAGCGTCTCGGGTCGGTGTGAACCGTGAACAGCGTCTCTGGTCGGGGTGAACCGTGAACAGCGTCTCGGGTCGGGGTGAACCGTGAACAGCGTCTCTGGTCGGGGTGAACCGTGAACAGCGTCTCTGGTCGGGGTGAACCGTGAACAGCGTCTCTGGTCGGGGTGAACCGTGAACAGCGTCTCTGCTCGGGGTGAACCGTGAACAGCTTCTCGGGTCGGGGTGAACCGTGAACAGCGTCTCGGGTCGGGGTGAACCGTGAACAGCTTCTCGGGTAGGGGTGAACCGTGAACAGCGTCTCGGGTCGGGGTGAGTTGTGAACAGCGTCTCGGGTCGTTGTGAACCGTGAACAGCGTCTCGGGTCGGTGTGAACCGTGAACAGCGTCTCGGGTCGGGGTGAACCGTGAACAGCGTCTCTGGTCGGGGTGAACAGTGAACAGCGTCTCTGGTCGGGGTGAACAGTGAACAGCGTCTCTGGTCGGTGTGAACCGTGAACAGCGTCTCTGGTCGGGGTGAACCGTGAACAGCGTCTCGGGTCCCGGTGAACCGTGAACAGTGTCTCGGGTCGGTGTGAACCGTGAACAGTGTCTCGGGTCGGGGTGAACAGTGAACAGTGTCTCTGGTCGGGGTGAACAGTGAGCAGTGTCTCTGGTCGGGGTGAACCGTGAACAGCGTCTCTGCTCGGGGTGAATTGTGAACAGTTACTTGGGTCGGGGTGAACTGTGAACAGTGTCTCGGGTCGGGGTGAATTGTGAACAGCGTCTCGGGTCGGGGTGAATTGCGTCTCGGGTCGGGGTGAACAGTCAACAGCGTCTCGGGTCGGGGTGAATTGTGAACAGCGTCTCGGGTCGGGGTGAACTGTGAACAGCGTCTCGGGTCGGGGTGAACTGTGAACAGCGTCTCGTGTCGGGGTGAACTGTGAACAGCGTCTCTGGTCGGGGTGAACTGTGAACAGCTTATCGGGTCGGGGTGATCTGTGAACAGTGTCTCTGGTCGGGGTGAACTGTGAACAGCTTCTCGGGTCGGGGTGAACTGTGAACAGCGTCTCGTGTCGGGGTGAACCGTGAACAGCGACTCGGGTCGGGGTGAACCGTGAACAGCGTCTCGGGTCGTGGTGAACTGTGAACAGTGTCTCGGGTCGGGGTGAATTGTGAACAGTGTCTCTGGTCGGGGGGAACTGTGAACAGTGTCTCGGGTCGGGGTGAACTGTGAACAGCGACTCGGGTCGGGGTGAACCGTGAACAGCGTCTCGGGTCGTGGTGAACTGTGAACAGCATCTCGGGTCGGGGTGAATTTTGTCTCGGGTCGGGGTGAACTGTGAACAGCGTCTCGGGTCGGGGTGAACTGTGAACAGCGTCTCGGGTCGGGGTGAATTGTGAACAGTGTCTCTGGTCGGGGGGAACTGTGAACAGTGTCTCTGGTCGGGGTGAACTGTGAACAGTGTCTCTGGTCGGGGTGAACTGTGAACAGTGTCTCTGGTCGGGGTGAACTGTGAACAGTGTCTCTGGTCGGGGTGAACTGTGAACAGTGTCTCTGGTCGGGGTGAACTGTGAACAGTGTCTCTGGTCGGGGTGAACTGTGAACAGTGTCTCTGGTCGGGGTGAACTGTGAACAGTGTCTCTGGTCGGGGTGAACTGTGAACAGTGTCTCTGGTCGGGGTGAACTGTGAACAGTGTCTCTGGTCGGGGTGAACTGTGAACAGTGTCTCTGGTCGGGGTGAACTGTGAACAGTGTCTCTGGTCGGGGTGAACTGTGAACAGTGTCTCTGGTCGGGGTGAACTGTGAACAGTGTCTCTGGTCGGGGTGAACTGTGAACAGTGTCTCTGGTCGGGGTGAACTGTGAACAGTGTCTCTGGTCGGGGTGAACTGTGAACAGTGTCTCTGGTCGGGGTGAACTGTGAACAGTGTCTCGGGTCGGGGTGAACTGTGAACAGTGTCTCGGGTCGGGGTGAACTGTGAACAGTGTCTCGGGTCGGGGTGAACAGTGAACAGTGTCTCGGGTCGGGGTGAACCGTGAACAGTTTCTCGGGTCGGGGTGAACCGTGAACAGTGTCTCGGGTCGTGGTGAATTGTGAACAGCGTCTCGGGTCGGGGTGAACCGTGAACAGCGTCTCTGGTCGGGGTGAACCGTGAACAGCGTCTCTGGTCGGGGTGAACCGTGTACAGCGTCTCGGGTCGGGGTGAATTGTGTACAGCGTCTCTGGTCGGGGTGAATTGTGATCAGCGTCTCGGGTCGGGGTGAATTGTGAACAGCGTCTCGGGTAGGGGTGAATTGCGTCTCGGGTCGGGGTGAACCGTCAACAGCGTCTCGGGTCGGGGTGAATTGTGAACAGCGTCTCGGGTCAGGGTGAATTGTGTCTCGGGTCGGGGTGAACCGTCAACAGCGTCTCGGGTCGGGGTGAATTGTGAACAGCGTCTCGGGTCGGGGTGAATTGTGAACAGCGTCTCGGGTCGGGGTGAACTGTGAACAGCGTCTCGTGTCGGGGTGAACTGTGAACAGCTTATCGGGTCGGGGTGAACTGTGAACAGCGTCTCTGGTCGGGGTGAACTGTGAACAGTGTCTCTGGTGGGGGTCAACTGTGAACAGTGTCTCGGGTCGGGGTGAATTGTGAACAGTGTCTCGGGTCGGGGTGAATTGTGAACAGTGTCTCGGGTCGGGGTGAATTGTGAACAGCGTCTCGGGTCGGGGTGAATTGTGAACAGCGTCTCGGGTCGGGGTGAACTGTGAACAGCGTCTCTGGTCGGGGTGAATTGTGAACAGTGTCTCGGGTCGGGGTGAATTGTGAACAGCGTCTCGGGTCGGGGTGAACTGTGAACAGCGTCTCGGGTCGGGGTGAATTGTGAACAGCGTCTCGGGTCGGGGTGAACTGTGAACAGTGTCTCGGGTCGGTGTGAATTGTGAACAGTTTCTCGGGTCGGGGTGAATTGTGAACAGTGTCTCTGGTCGGGGTGAACTGTGAACAGTGTCTCGCGTCGGTGTGAACCGTGAACAGTTTCTCGGGTCGGGGTGAGTTGTGAACAGTGTCTCGGGTCGGGCTGAGTTGTGAGCAGTGTCTCGGGTCGGGGTGAACTGTGAGCAGTGTCTCGGGTCGGGGTGAACTGTGAACAGCGTCTCGGGTCGGGGTGAACTGTGAACAGCGTCTCGGGTCGGGGTGAACTGTGAACAGCGTCTCGGGTCGGGGTGAATTGTGAACAGCGTCTCGGGTCGGGGTGAATTGTGAACAGCGACTCGGGTCGGGGTGAATTGTGTCTCGGGTCGGGGTGAATTGTGTCTCGGGTCGGGGTGAAGTGTGAACAGCGTCTCTGGTCGGGGTGAAGTGTGAACAGCGTCTCTAGTCGGGGTGAAGTGTGAACAGCGTCTGCGGTTGGGATGAAGTGTGAACAGCGTCTGCGGTCGGGGTGAAGTGTGAACAGCGTCTCTGGCCGGGGTGAAGTGTGAACAGCGTCTCTGGCCGGGGTGAAGTGGGGGTAAACTGTGAACAGCGTCTCGGGTGGGGGTAAACTGTGAACAGCGTCTCGGGTCGGGGTGAACTGTGAACAGTGTCTCGCGTCGGTGTGAACCGTGAACAGTTTCTCGGGTCGGGGTGAATTGTGAACGGTGTATCGGGTCGGGGTGAATTGTGAACAGTGTCTCGGGTCGGGGTGAACTGTGAACAGTGTCTCGGGTCGGGGTGAACAGCATCTCGGGTCGGGGTGAATTGTGAAGCGTGTCTGGGGTCGGGGTGAATTGTGAACAGTGTCTGGGGTCGGGGTGAATTGTGAACAGTGTCTCGGGTCGGGGTGAGTTGTGAACAGTTTCTCGGGTCGGGGTGAGTTGTGAACAGTGTCTCGGGTCGGGGTGAACTGTGAACAGTGTCTCGGGTCGGGGTGAACTGTGAACAGCGTCTCGGGTCGGGGTGAACTGTGAGCAGCGTCTCGGGTCGTGGTGCACTGTGAACAGCGTCTCGGGTCGCTGTGAATTGTGAACAGTGTCTCGGGTTGGGGTGAACTGTGAACAGCGTCTCGCGTCGGGGTGAATTGTGTCTCGGGTCAGGGTGAATTGTGAACAGCGTCTCGGGTCGGGGTGAACTGTGAACTGTGTCTCGGGTCGGGGTGAACTGTGAACTGTGTCTCGGGTCGGGGTGAACTGTGAACAGTGTGTCTGGTCGGGGTGAACTGTGAACAGTGTGTCTGGTCGGGGTGAACTGTGAACAGTGTCTCTGGTCGGGGTGAACTGTGAACAGTGTCTCTGGTCGGGGTGAACTGTGAACAGTGTCTCTGGTCTGGGTGAACTGTGAACAGTGTCTCGGGTCGGGGTGAACTGTGAACAGTGTCTCTGGTCGGGGTGAACTGTGAACAGTGTCTCTGGTCGGGGTGAACTGTGAACAGTGTCTCTGGTCGGGGTGAACTGTGAACAGTGTCTCTGGTCGGGGTGAATTGTGAACAGTTTCTCGGGTCGGGGTGAATTGTGAACAGTTTCTCGGGTCGGGGTGAATTGTGAACTGTGTCTCGGGTCGGGGTGTATTGTGAACAGCGTCTCGGGTCGGGGTGAATTGTGAACAGTTTCTCGGGTCGGGGTGAATTGTGAACTGTTTCTCGGGTCGGGGTGTATTGTGAACTGTTTCTCGGGTCGTGGTGAACTGTGAACTGTGTCTCGGGTCGGGGTGAACTGTGAACTGTGTCTCGGGTCGGGGTGAACTGTGAACTGTGTCTCGGGTCGGGGTGAACTGTGAACAGCGTCTCGGGTCGGGGTGAACTGTGAACAGCGTCTCGGGTCGGGGTGAACTGTGAACAGCGTCTCGGGTCGGGGTGAACTGTGTCTCGGGTCGGGGTGAACTGTGAACAGTGTCTCGGGTCGGGGTGAACTGTGAACAGTGTCTCGGGTCGGGGTGAACTGTGAACAGCGTCTCTGGTCGGGGTGAATTGTGAACTGTTTCTCGGGTCGGGGTGAACTGTGAACAGCGTCTCTGGTCGGGGTGAATTGTGAACCGCGTCTCTGGTCGGGGTGAATTGTGAACAGTTTCTCGGGTCGGGGTGAATTGTGAACAGTTTCTCTGGTCGGGGTGAATTGTGAACTGTGTCTCAGGTCGGGGTGTATTGTGAACAGCGTCTCGGGTCGGGGTGAATTGTGAACAGTTTCTCGGGTCGGGGTGAATTGTGAACTGTTTCTCGGGTCGGGGTGAATTGTGAACAGTTTCTCCGGTCGGGGTGAACTGTGAACAGTGTCTCCGGTCGGGGTGAACTGTGAAAAGTGTCTCGCGTCGGGGTGAACAGTGAACAGCGTCTCGGGTCGGGGTGAACCGTGAACAGTGTCTCGGGTCGGGGTGAACTGTGAACAGCGTCTCGGGTCGTGGTGAACAGCGTCTCGGGTCGTGGTGAACAGCGTCTCGGGTGAACTGTGAACAGCGTCTCGGGTCGGGGTGAACTGTGAACAGCGTCTCGGGTCGGGGTGAACTGTGAACAGCGTCTCGGGTCGGGGTGAACTGTGAACTGTGTCTCCGGTCGGGGTGAACTGTGAACAGTGTCTCGCGTCGGGGTGAAACGTGAACAGCGTCTCGGGTCGGGGTGAACCGTGAACAGCGTCTCGGGTCGGGGTGAACCGTGAACAGTGTCTCGGGTCGGGGTGAACCTTGAACAGTGTCTCGGGTCGGGGTGAACTGTGAACAGCGTCTCGGGTCGTGGTGAACAGCGTCTCGGGTCGTGGTGAACAGCGTCTCGGGTCGTGGTGAACAGCGTCTCGGGTCGTGGTGAACAGCGTCTCGGGTCGTGGTGAACAGCGTCTCGGGTCGTGGTGAACAGCGTCTCGGGTCGTGGTGAACAGCGTCTCGGGTCGTGGTGAACAGCGTCTCGGGTCGTGGTGAACAGCGTCTCGGGTCGTGGTGAACAGCGTCTCGGGTCGTGGTGAACAGCGTCTCGGGTCGTGGTGAACAGCGTCTCGGGTCGTGGTGAACAGCGTCTCGGGTCGTGGTGAACAGCGTCTCGGGTCGTGGTGAACAGCGTCTCGGGTCGTGGTGAACAGTGTCTCTGGTCGGGGTGAACCGTGAACAGCGTCTCTGGTCGGGGTGAACCGTGAACAGCGTCTCGGGTGGGGGTGAACTGTGAACAGCGTCTCGGGTGGGGGTGAACCGTGAACAGCGTCTCGGGTGGGGGTGAACTGTGAACAGTGTCTCGGGTCGGGGTGAACCGTGAACAGCGTCTCGGGTGGGGGTGAACCGTGAAAAGCGTCTCGTGTCGGGGTGAATTGTGAACAGTTTCTCGTGTCGGGGCGCTTTGTGAACAGCGTCTCGGTTCGGGGTGAATTGTGAACAGTGTCTCGGGTCGGGGTGAATTGTGAACAGTGTCTCGGGTCGGGGTGAATTGTGAACAGCGTCTCGGGTCGGGGTGAATTGTGAACAGCGTCTCGGGTCGGGGTGAACTGTGGACAGCGTCTCTGGTCGGGGTGAATTGTGGACAGTTTCTCGGGTCGGGGTGAACTGTGGACAGCGACTCGGGTCGCGGTGCATTGTGGACAGCGTCTCGGGTCGGTGTGAATTGTGAACAGTTTCTCGGGTCAAGGTGAATTGTGAACAGTTTCTCGGGTCGGGGTGAATTGTGAACAGTTTCTCGGGTCGGGGTGAATTGTGAACAGTGTCTCTGGTCGGGGTGAACTGTGAACAGTGTCTCGCGTCGGTGTGAACCGTGAACAGTTTCTCGGGTCGGGGTGAGTTGTGAACAGTGTCTCGGGTCGGGCTGAGTTGTGAGCAGTGTCTCGGGTCGGGGTGAACTGTGAGCTGTGTCTCGGGTCGGGGTGAAGTGTGAGCAGCGTCTCGGGTCGGGGTGAACTGTGAACAGCGTCTCGGGTCGGGGTGAACTGTGAACAGCGACTCGGATCGGGGTGAATTGTGTCTCGGGTCGGGGTGAATTGTGTCTCGGGTCGGGGTGAATTGTGTCTCGGGTCGGGGTGAATTGTGTCTCGGGTCGGGGTGAATTGTGAACAGCGTCTCGGGTCGGGGTGAATTGTGAACAGCGTCTCGGGTCGGGGTGAATTGTGAACAGCGACTCGGATCGGGGTGAATTGTGTCTCGGGTCGGGGTGAATTGTGTCTCGGGTCGGGGTGAATTGTGTCTCGGATCGGGGTGAATTGTGTCTCGGGTCGGGGTGAATTGTGTCTCGGGTCGGGGTGAACTGTGAACAGCATCTCGGGTCGGGGTGAACTGAGTCTCGGGTCGGGGTGAACTGTGAACAGTGTCTCTGGTCGGGGTGAACTGTGAACAGTGTCTCTGATCGGGGTGAACTGTGAAGAGTGTCTCTGATCGGGGTGAACTGTGAACAGCGTCTCGGGTCGGGGTGAACTGTGAACAGTGTCTCGGGTCGGGGTGAACTGTGAACAGCGTCTCGGGTCAGGGTGAACAGTGTCTCGGGTCGGGGTGAACAGTGTCTCTGGTCGGGGTGAACTGTGAACAGTGTCTCCGGTCGGGGTGAACTGTGAACAGTGTCTCCGGTCGGGGTGAACTGTGAACAGTGTCTCTGGTCGGGGTGAACTGTGAACAGCGTCTCGGGTCGGGGTGAACTGTGAACAGCGTCTCGGGTCGGGGTGAACTGTGAACAGCGTCTCGGGTCGGGGTGAACTATGAACAGCGTCTCGGGTCGGGGTGAACTGTGTCTCGGGTCGGGGTGAACTGTGTCTCGGGTCGGGGTGAACTGCGTCTCGGGTCGGGGTGAACTGCGTCTCGGGTCGGGGTGAACTGCGTCTCGGGTCGGGGTGAACTGCGTCTCGGGTCGGGGTGAACTGCGTCTCGGGTCGGGGTGAACTGCGTCTCGGGTCGGAGTGAACTGCGTCTCGGGTCGGGGTGAACTGCGTCTCGGGTCGGGGTGAACTGCGTCTCGGGTCGGGGTGAACTGCGTCTCGGGTCGGGATGAACTGCGTCTCGGGTCGGGGTGAACTGTGAACAGTGTCTCTGGTCGGGGTGAACTGTGAACAGTGTCTCTGGTCGGGGTGAACTGTGAACGGTGTCTCTGGTCGGGGTGAATTGTGAACAGTGTCTCGGGTCGGGGTGAGTTGTGAGCAGTGTCTCTGATCGGGGTGAACTGTGAACAGCGTCTCGGGTCGGGGTGAGTTGTGAACAGTGTCTCGGGTCGGGGTGAACTGTGAACAGCGTCTCGGGTCGGGGTGAACAGCGTCTCGGGTCGGGGTGAACAGTGTCTCTGGTCGGGGTGAACTGTGAACAGTGTCTCCGGTCGGGGTGAACTGTGAACAGTGTCTCCGGTCGGGGTGAACTGTGAACAGTGTCTCTGGTCGGGGTGAACTGTGAACAGCGTCTCGGGTCGGGGTGAAGTGTGAACAGTGTCTCGGGTCGGGGTGAAGTGTGAACAGCGTCTCGGGTCGGGGTGAACTGTGAACAGTGTCTCGGGTCGGGGTGAACTGTGTCTCGGGTCGGGGTGAACTGCGTCTCGGGTCGGGGTGAACTGCGTCTCGGGTCGGGGTGAACTGCGTCTCGGGTCGGGGTGAACTGCGTCTCGGGTCGGGGTGAACTGCGTCTCGGGTCGGGGTGAACTGCGTCTCGGGTCGGGGTGAACTGCGTCTCGGGTCGGGGTGAACTGCGTCTCGGGTCGGGGTGAACTGCGTCTCGGGTCGGGGTGAACTGCGTCTCGGGTCGGGGTGAACTGCGTCTCGGGTCGGGGTGAACTGCGTCTCGGGTCGGGGTGAACTGCGTCTCGGGTCGGGGTGAACTGCGTCTCGGGTCGGGGTGAACTGCGTCTCGGGTCGGGGTGAACTGCGTCTCGGGTCGGGGTGAACTGCGTCTCGGGTCGGGGTGAACTGCGTCTCGGGTCGGGGTGAACTGCGTCTCGGGTCGGGGTGAACTGCGTCTCGGATCGGGGTGAACTGTGAACAGCGTCTCGGGTCGGGGTGAACTGTGAACAGCGTCTCGGGTCGGGGTGAACTGTGAACAGCGTCTCGGGTCGGGGTGAACTGTGAACAGTTTCTCGGGTCGGGGTGAACTGTGAACAGTTTCTCGGGTCGGGGTGAACTGTGAACAGCGTCTCGGGTCGGGGTGAATTGTGTCTCGGGTCGGGGTGAACTGTGAACAGTGTCTCGGGTCGGGGTGAACGGTGAACAGTGTCTCGGGTCGGGGTGAACTGTGAACAGTGTCTCGGGTCGGGGTGAACTGTGAAAAGCGTCACGGGTCGGGGTGAACTGTGATCAGCGTCTCAGGTCGGGGTGAATTGTGAACAGCGTCTCTGGTCGGGGTGAATTGTGAACAGTGTCTCGGGTCGGGGTGAACCGTGAACAGTTTCACGGGTCGGGGTGTACTGTGAACAGCGTCACGGGTCGGTGTGAACTGTGAACAGCGTCTCTGGTCGGGGTGAACCGTGAACTGCGTCTCTGGTCGGGGTGAACCGTGAACAGCGTCTCGGGTCGGGGTGAATTGTGAACAGTGTCTCGGGTCGGGGTGAATTGTGAACAGTTTCTCGGGTCGGGGTGAATTGTGAACAGTGTCTCGGGTCGGGGTGAATTGTGAACAGTGTCTCGGTTCGGGGTGAATTGTGAACAGTTTCTCGGGTCGGTGTGAATTGTGGACAGCGTCTCGGGTCGGGGTGAACTGTGAACAGAGACTCGGGTCGGGGTGAATTGTGTCTCGGGTCGGGGTGAACTGTGAACAGCGTCTCGGGTCGGGGTGAAGTGTGAACAGCGTCTCTGGTCGGGGTGAAGTGTGAACAGTGTCTCGGGTCGAGGTGAACTGTGAACAGTGTCTCTGGTCGGGGTGAACTGTGAACGGCGTCTCTGGTCGGGGTGAACTGTGAACGGCGTCTCTGGTCGGGGTGAACTGTGAACGGCGTCTCGGGTCGGGGTGAACTGTGAACGGCGTCTCGGGTCGGGGTGAATTGTGAACAGTGTCTCGGGTCGGGGTGAACTGTGAACAGTGTCTCGGGTCGGGGTGAACTGTGAACAGTGTCTCGGGTCGGGGTGAACTGTGAACAGTGTCTCGGGACGGGGTGAACAGTGTCTCGGGTCATGGTGAACTGTGTCTCGGGTCGGGGTGAACTGTGTCTCGGGTCGGGGTGAACTGTGTCTCGGGTCGGGGTGAACTGTGTCTCGGGTCGGGGTGAACTGTGTCTCGGGTCGGGGTGAACTGTGTCTCGGGTCGGGGTGAACTGTGTCTCGGGTCGGGGTGAACTGTGTCTCGGGTCGGGGTGAACTGTGAACAGCGTCTCGGGTCGGGGTGAACTGTGAACAGTTTCTCGGGTCGGGGTGAACTGTGAACAGTTTCTCGGGTCGGGGTGAACTGTGAACAGTTTCTCGGGTCGGGGTGAACTGTGAACAGTGTCTCTGGTCGGGGTGAACTGTGAACAGTGTCTCTGGTCGGGGTGAATTGTGAACAGTGTCTCGGGTCGGGGTGAGTTGTGAGCAGTGTCTCGGGTCGGGGTGAACTGTGAGCAGTGTCTCGGGTCGGGGTGAACTGTGAGCAGCGTCTCGGGTCGGTGTGAACTGTGATCAGCGTCTCAGGTCGGGGTGAATTGTGAAAAGCGTCACGGGTCGGGGTGAACTGTGAACAGTGTCTCAGGTCGGGGTGAACTGTGATCAGCGTCTCAGGTCGGGGTGAACTGTGATCAGCGTCTCAGGTCGGGGTGAATTGTGAACAGTGTCTCGGGTCGGGGTGAACCGTGAACAGTTTCTCGGGTCGGGGTGAATTGTGAACAGCGTCACGGGTCGGTGTGAACTGTGAACAGCGTCTCTGGTCGGTGTGAACCGTGAACAGCGTCTCTGGTCGGTGTGAACCGTGAACAGCGTCTCGGGTCGGTGTGAACTGTGAACAGCGTCTCTGGTCGGGGTGAACCGTGAACAGCGTCTCGGGTCGGGGTGAATTGTGAACAGTGTCTCGGGTCGGGGTGAATTGTGATCAGTGTCTCCGGTCGGGGTGAATTGTGAACAGCGTCTCGGGTCGGGGTGAATTGTGAACAGTTTCTCGGGTCGGGGTGAATTGTGAACAGTTTCTCGGGTCGGGGTGAATTGTGAACAGTTTCTCTGGTCGGGGTGAATTGTGAACAGTGTCTCTGGTGGGGGTGAACTGTGAGCAGTGTCTCGGGTCGGGGTGAATTGTGAACAGCGTCTCTGGTGGGGGTGAACTGTGAACAGTGTCTCGGGTCGGGGTGAATTGTGAACAGTGTCTCTGGTGGGGGTGAAATGTGAGCAGTGTCTCTGGTGGGGGTGAATTGTGAACAGCGTCTCGGGTCGGGGTGAATTGTGAACAGCGTCTCGGGTCGGGGTGAATTGTGAACAGTGTCTCTGGTGGGGGTGAACTGTGAGCAGTGTCTCGGGTCGGGGTGAATTGTGAACAGCGTCTCGGGTCGGGGTGAATTGTGAACAGCGTCTCGGGTCGGGGTGAACTGTGAACAGCGTCTCTGGTCGGGGTGAATTGTGAACAGTTTCTCGGGTCGGGGTGAGTTGTGAACAGTGTCTCGGGTCGGGGTGAACTGTGAACAGCGTCTCTGGTCGGGGTGAATTGTGAACAGTTTCTCGGGTCGTGGTGAACTGTGAACAGTGTCTCTGGTCGGGGTGAACTGTGAACAGTGTCTTCGGTCGGGGTGAACTGTGAACAGTGTCTTCGATCGGGGTGAAGTGTGAACAGTGTCTCTGGTCGGGGTGAAGTGTGAACAGCGTCTCTGGTGGGGGTGAACTGTGAGCAGTGTCTCGGGTCGGGGTGAATTGTGAACAGTGTCTCTGGTGGGGGTGAAATGTGAGCAGTGTCTCTGGTGGGGGTGAATTGTGAACAGCGTCTCGGGTCGGGGTGAATTGTGAACAGCGTCTCGGGTCGGGGTGAATTGTGAACAGTGTCTCTAGTGGGGGTGAACTGTGAGCAGTGTCTCTGGTGGGGGTGAACTGTGAGCAGTGTCTCGGGTCGGGGTGAATTGTGAACAGCGTCTCGGGTCGGGGTGAATTGTGAACAGTGTCTCGGGTCGGGGTGAACTGTGAACAGTGTCTCGGGTCGGGGTGAATTGTGAACAGTTTCTCGGGTCGGGGTGAGTTGTGAACAGTGTCTCGGGTCGGGGTGAACTGTGAACAGCGTCTCTGGTCGGGGTGAATTGTGAACAGTTTCTCGGGTCGTGGTGAACTGTGAACAGTGTCTCTGGTCGGGGTGAACTGTGAACAGTGTCTTCGGTCGGGGTGAACTGTGAACAGTGTCTTCGATCGGGGTGAAGTGTGAACAGCGTCTCGGGTCGGGGTGAACTGTGAACAGCGTCTCGGGTCGGGGTGAACTGTGAACAGCGTCTCGGGTCGGGGTGAACTGTGAACAGCGTCTCGGGTCGGGATGAACTGTGAACAGCGTCTCGGGTCGGGGTGAATTGTGAACAGCGTCTCGGGTCGGGGTGAATTGTGAACAGCGTCTCGGGTCGGTGTGAATTGTGAACAGCGTCTCGGGTCGGTGTGAATTGTGAACAGCGTCTCGGGTCGGTGTGAATTGTGAACAGCGTCTCGGGTCGGTGTGAATTGTGAACAGCGTCTCGGGTCGGTGTGAATTGTGAACAGCGTCTCGGGTCGGTGTGAATTGTGAACAGCGTCTCGGGTCGGGGTGAATTGTGAACAGCGTCTCGGGTCGGGGTGAACTGTGAACAGCGACTCGGGTCGGGGTGAATTGTGTCTCGGGTCGGGGTGAACTGAGTCTTTGGTCGGGGTGAATTGTGAACAGTGTCTCCGGTCTGGGTGAAGTGTGAACAGTGTCTCCGGTCGGGGTGAACTGTGAACAGTGTCTCCAGTCGGGGTGAAATGTGAACAGTGTCTCCGGTCGGGGTGAAGTGTGAACAGTGTCTCTGGTCGGGGTGAAGTGTGAACAGTGTCTCTGGTCGGGGTGAAGTGTGAACAGTGTCTCTGGTCGGGGTGAAGTGTGAACAGTGTCTCTGGTCGGGGTGAAGTGTGAACAGTGTTTCTGGTCGGGGTGAAGTGTGAACTGTGTCTCGGGTCGGGGTGAATTGTGAACAGTGTCTCGGGTCGGGGTGAATTGTGAACAGTGTCTCGGGTCGGGGTGAATTGTGAACAGTGTCTCGGGTCGGGGTGAATTGTGAACAGTGTCTCGGGTCGGGGTGAATTGTGAACAGTTTCTCGGTTCGGGGTGAATTGTGAACAGCGTCTCGGGTCGGGGTGCATTGTGAACAGCGTCTCGGGTCGGGGTGAATTGTGAACAGCGTCTCGGGTCGGGGTGAATTGTGAACAGTGTCTCTGGTGGGGGTGAACTGTGAACAGTGTCTCGGGTCGGGGTGAATTGTGAACAGTGTTTCGGGTCGGGGTGAACTGTGAACAGCGTCTCGGGTCGGTGTGAACTGTGAACAGCGTCTCGGGTCGGTGTGAACTGTGAACAGCGTCTCGGGTCGGGGTGAACTGTGAACAGCGACTCGGGTCGGGGTGAATTGTGTCTCGGGTCGGGGTGAACTGAGTCTCTGGTCGGGGTGAACTGTGAACAGTGTCTCTGGTCGGGGTGAACTGTGAACAGTGTCTCTGGTCGGGGTGAACTGTGAACAGTGTCTCTGGTCGGGGTGAAGTGTGAACTGTGTCTCGGGTCGGGGTGAAGTGTGAACTGTGTCTCGGGTCGGGGTGAATTGTGAACTGTGTCTCGGGTCGAGGTGAATTG
The DNA here is from genome assembly GCF_036365525.1 of Heterodontus francisci. NCBI lineage: Eukaryota > Metazoa > Chordata > Chondrichthyes > Heterodontiformes > Heterodontidae > Heterodontus > Heterodontus francisci. Next base: position 28,271,931 of record NC_090409.1, on the reverse strand, counting down.
TGAACAGCGTCTCGGGTGGGGGTGAACCGTGAACAGTTTCTCGGGTCGGGGTGAACCGTGAACAGTGTCTCTGGTCGGGGTGAACCGTGAACAGTGTCTCTGGTCGGGGTGAATTGTGAACAGTTTCTCGGTTCGGGGTGAATTGTGAACAGTTTCTCTGGTCGGGGTGAATTGTGAACAGTGTCTCGGTTCGGGGTGAATTGTGAACAGTTTCTCGGGTCGGGGTGAATTGTGAACATTGTCTCGGTTCGGGGTGAATTGTGAACAGTGTCTCGGTTCGGGGTGAATTGTGAACAGTGTCTCGGTTCGGGGTGAATTGTGAACAGCGTCTCGGGTCGGGGTGCATTGTGAACAGCGTCTCGGGTCGGGGTGCATTGTGAACAGCGTCTCGGGTCGGGGTGAATTGTGAACAGCGTCTCGGGTCGGGGTGAATTGTGAACAGTGTCTCTGGTGGGGGTGAACTGTGAACAGTGTCTCGGGTCGGGGTGAATTGTGAACAGTGTTTCGGGTCGGGGTGAATTGTGAACAGCGTCTCGGGTCGGGGTGAATTGTGAACAGCGTCTCGGGTCGGGGTGAACTGTGAACAGCGTCTCTGGTCGGGGTGAATTGTGAACAGTTTCTCGGGTCGGGGTGAGTTGTGAACAGTGTCTCGGGTCGGGGTGAGTTGTGAACAGTGTCTCGGGTCGGGGTGAACTGTGAGCAGTGTCTCGGGTCGGGGTGAACTGTGAGCAGTGTCTCTGGTCGGGGTGAACTGTGAACAGTGTCTCGGGTCGGGGTGAACTGTGAACAGTGTTTCGGGTCGGGGTGAATTGTGAACAGCGTCTCGGGTCGGGGTGAATTGTGAACAGTGTCTCGGGTCGGGGTGAACTGTGAACAGCGTCTCTGGTCGGGGTGAATTGTGAACAGTTTCTCGGGTCGGGGTGAGTTGTGAACAGTGTCTCGGGTCGGGGTGAGTTGTGAACAGTGTCTCGGGTCGGGGTGAGTTGTGAACAGTGTCTCGGGTCGGGGTGAACTGTGAGCAGTGTCTCTGGTCGGGGTGAACTGTGAACAGTGTCTCGGGTCGGGGTGAATTGTGAACAGTTTCTCGGGTCGGGGTGAACTGTGAACAGTGTCTCGGGTCGGGGTGAATTGTGAACAGTTTCTCGGGTCGGGGTGAACTGTGAACAGCGTCTCGGGTCGGGGTGAACTGTGAGCAGTGTCTCGGGTCGGGGTGAACTGTGAGCAGCGTCTCGGGTCGGGGTGAATTGTGAACAGCGTCTCGGGTCGGGGTGAACTGTGAACAGCGTCTCGGGTCGGGGTGAACTGTGAACAGCGTCTCGGGTCGGGGTGAACTGTGAACAGCGTCTCGGGTCGGTGTGAACTGTGAACAGCGTCTCGGGTCGGGGTGAACTGTGAACAGCGACTCGGGTCGGGGTGAATTGTGTCTCGGGTCGGGGTGAACTGAGTCTCGGGTCGGGGTGAAGTGTGAACAGTGTCTCTGGTCGGGGTGAACTGTGAACAGTGTCTCTGGTCGGGGTGAACTGTGAACAGTGTCTCTGGTCGGGGTGAACTGTGAACTGTGTCTCGGGTCGGGGTGAAGTGTGAACTGTGTCTCGGGTCGGGGTGAATTGTGAACTGTGTCTCGGGTCGAGGTGAATTGTGAACAGCGTCTCGGGTGGGGGTGAACCGTGAACAGTTTCTCGGGTCGGGGTGAACCGTGAACAGTGTCTCTGGTCGGGGTGAACCGTGAACAGTGTCTCTGGTCGGGGTGAATTGTGAACAGTTTCTCGGTTCGGGGTGAATTGTGAACAGTTTCTCTGGTCGGGGTGAATTGTGAACAGTGTCTCGGTTCGGGGTGAATTGTGAACAGTTTCTCGGGTCGGGGTGAATTATGAACATTGTCTCGGTTCGGGGTGAATTGTGAACAGTGTCTCGGTTCGGGGTGAATTGTGAACAGTGTCTCGGTTCGGGGTGAATTGTGAACAGCGTCTCGGGTCGGGGTGCATTGTGAACAGCGTCTCGGGTCGGGGTGCATTGTGAACAGCGTCTCGGGTCGGGGTGAATTGTGAACAGCGTCTCGGGTCGGGGTGAATTGTGAACAGTGTCTCTGGTGGGGGTGAACTGTGAACAGTGTCTCGGGTCGGGGTGAATTGTGAACAGTGTTTCGGGTCGGGGTGAATTGTGAACAGCGTCTCGGGTCGGGGTGAATTGTGAACAGCGTCTCGGGTCGGGGTGAACTGTGAACAGCGTCTCTGGTCGGGGTGAATTGTGAACAGTTTCTCGGGTCGGGGTGAGTTGTGAACAGTGTCTCGGGTCGGGGTGAGTTGTGAACAGTGTCTCGGGTCGGGGTGAACTGTGAGCAGTGTCTCGGGTCGGGGTGAACTGTGAGCAGTGTCTCTGGTCGGGGTGAACTGTGAACAGTGTCTCGGGTCGGGGTGAACTGTGAACAGTGTTTCGGGTCGGGGTGAATTGTGAACAGCGTCTCGGGTCGGGGTGAATTGTGAACAGTGTCTCGGGTCGGGGTGAACTGTGAACAGCGTCTCTGGTCGGGGTGAATTGTGAACAGTTTCTCGGGTCGGGGTGAGTTGTGAACAGTGTCTCGGGTCGGGGTGAGTTGTGAACAGTGTCTCGGGTCGGGGTGAGTTGTGAACAGTGTCTCGGGTCGGGGTGAACTGTGAGCAGTGTCTCTGGTCGGGGTGAACTGTGAACAGTGTCTCGGGTCGGGGTGAATTGTGAACAGTTTCTCGGGTCGGGGTGAACTGTGAACAGTGTCTCGGGTCGGGGTGAATTGTGAACAGTTTCTCGGGTCGGGGTGAACTGTGAACAGCGTCTCGGGTCGGGGTGAACTGTGAGCAGTGTCTCGGGTCGGGGTGAACTGTGAGCAGCGTCTCGGGTCGGGGTGAATTGTGAACAGCGTCTCGGGTCGGGGTGAACTGTGAACAGCGTCTCGGGTCGGGGTGAACTGTGAACAGCGTCTCGGGTCGGGGTGAACTGTGAACAGCGTCTCGGGTCGGTGTGAACTGTGAACAGCGTCTCGGGTCGGGGTGAACTGTGAACAGCGACTCGGGTCGGGGTGAATTGTGTCTCGGGTCGGGGTGAACTGAGTCTCGGGTCGGGGTGAAGTGTGAACAGTGTCTCTGGTCGGGGTGAAGTGTGAACAGTGTCTCTGGTCGGGGTGAACTGTGAACAGTGTCTCTGGTCGGGGTGAACTGTGAACAGTGTCTCTGGTCGGGGTGAAGTGTGAACTGTGTCTCGGGTCGGGGTGAAGTGTGAACTGTGTCTCGGGTCGGGGTGAATTGTGAACTGTGTCTCGGGTCGAGGTGAATTGTGAACAGCGTCTCGGGTGGGGGTGAACCGTGAACAGCGTCTCGGGTGGGGGTGAACCGTGAACAGCGTCTCGGGTGGGGGTGAACCGTGAACAGCGTCTCGGGTCGGGGTGAATTGTGAACTGTTTCTCGGGTCGGGGTGAATTGTGAACAGTTTCTCGGGTCGGGGTGAACCGTGAACAGTGTCTCTGGTCGGGGTGAACCGTGAACAGTGTCTCTGGTCGGGGTGAATTGTGAACAGTTTCTCGGTTCGGGGTGAATTGTGAACAGTTTCTCTGGTCGGGGTGAATTGTGAACAGTGTCTCGGTTCGGGGTGAATTGTGAACAGTTTCTCGGGTCGGGGTGAATTGTGAACATTGTCTCGGTTCGGGGTGAATTGTGAACAGTGTCTCGGTTCGGGGTGAATTGTGAACAGTGTCTCGGTTCGGGGTGAATTGTGAACAGCGTCTCGGGTCGGGGTGCATTGTGAACAGCGTCTCGGGTCGGGGTGAATTGTGAACAGCGTCTCGGGTCGGGGTGAATTGTGAACAGTGTCTCTGGTGGGGGTGAACTGTGAACAGTGTCTCGGGTCGGGGTGAATTGTGAACAGTGTTTCGGGTCGGGGTGAATTGTGAACAGCGTCTCGGGTCGGCGTGAATTGTGAACAGCGTCTCGGGTCGGGGTGAGTTGTGAACAGTGTCTCGGGTCGGGGTGAACTGTGAGCAGTGTCTCGGGTCGGGGTGAACTGTGAGCAGTGTCTCTGGTCGGGGTGAACTGTGAACAGTGTCTCGGGTCGGGTTGAACTGTGAGCAGTGTCTCGGGTCGGGGTGAACTGTGAGCAGTGTCTCTGGTCGGGGTGAACTGTGAACAGTGTCTCGGGTCGGGGTGAATTGTGAACAGTTTCTCGGGTCGGGGTGAACTGTGAGCAGTGTCTCGGGTCGGGGTGAACTGTGAACAGTGTCTCGGGTCGGGGTGAACTGTGAGCAGTGTCTCGGGTCGGGGTGAACTGTGAGCAGCGTCTCGGGTCGGGGTGAATTGTGAACAGCGTCTCGGTTCGGGGTGAACTGTGAACAGCGTCTCGGGTCGGGGTGAACTGTGAACAGCGTCTCGGGTCGGGGTGAACTGTGAACAGCGTCTCGGGTCGGGGTGAACTGTGAACAGCGTCTCGGGTCGGGGTGAACTGTGAACAGCGTCTCGGGTCGGGGTGAACTGTGAACAGCGTCTCGGGTCGGTGTGAGTTGTGAACAGCGTCTCGGGTCGGTGTGAGTTGTGAACAGCGTCTCGGGTCGGTGTGAATTGTGAACAGCGTCTCGGGTCGGTGTGAATTGTGAACAGCGTCTCGGGTCGGTGTGAATTGTGAACAGCGTCTCGGGTCGGGGTGAATTGTGAACAGCGTCTCGGGTCGGGGTGAACTGTGAACAGCGACTCGGGTCGGGGTGAATTGTGTCTCGGGTCGGGGTGAACTGTGAACAGCGTCTCGGGTCGGGGTGAACTGTGAACAGCGTCTCGGGTCGGGGTGAACTGTGAACAGCGTCTCGGGTCGGGGTGAACTGTGAACAGCGTCTCGGGTCGGTGTGAGTTGTGAACAGCGTCTCGGGTCGGTGTGAGTTGTGAACAGCGTCTCGGGTCGGTGTGAATTGTGAACAGCGTCTCGGGTCGGTGTGAATTGTGAACAGCGTCTCGGGTCGGTGTGAATTGTGAACAGCGTCTCGGGTCGGTGTGAATTGTGAACAGCGTTTCGGGTCGGGGTGAATTGTGAACAGCGTCTCGGGTCGGGGTGAACTGTGAACAGCGACTCGGGTCGGGGTGAATTGTGTCTCGGGTCGGGGTGAACTGAGTCTTTGGTCGGGGTGAATTGTGAACAGTGTCTCCAGTCTGGGTGAAGGGTGAACAGTGTCTCCGGTCGGGGTGAACTGTGAACAGTGTCTCCGGTCGGGGTGAAATGTGAACAGTGTCTCCGGTCGGGGTGAAGTGTGAACAGTGTCTCTGGTCGGGGTGAAGTGTGAACAGTGTCTCTGGTCGGGGTGAAGTGTGAACAGTGTTTCTGGTCGGGGTGAACTGTGAACAGCGTCTCGGGTCGGGGTGAACTGTGAACAGCGTCTCGGGTCGGGGTGAACTGTGAACAGCGTCTCGGGTCGGGCTGAACTGCGAACAGCGTCTCTGGTCGGGGTGAATTGTGAACAGTTTCTCGGGTCGGGGTGAGTTGTGAGCAGTGTCTCGGGTCGGGGTGAACTGTGAGCAGCGTCTCGGGTCGGGGTGAACTGTGAGCAGCGTCTCGGGTCGGGGTGAACTGTGAGCAGCGTCTCGGGTCGGGGTGAACTGTGAACAGCGTCTCGGGTCGGGGTGAACTGTGAACAGCGTCTCGGGTCGGGGTGAACTGTGAACAGCGTCTCGGGTCGGGGTGAACTGTGAACAGCGTCTCGGGTCGGGGTGAACTGTGAACAGCGTCTCGGGTCGGGGTGAACTGTGAACAGCGTCTCGGGTCGGTGTGAACTGTGAACAGCGTCTCGGGTCGGTGTGAACTGTGAACAGCGTCTCGGGTCGGTGTGAACTGTGAACAGCGACTCGGGTCGGGGTGAATTGTGTCTCGGGTCGGGGTGAACTGAGTCTCGGGTCGGGGTGAATTGTGAACAGTGTCTCTGGTCGGGGTGAAGTGTGAACAGTGTCTCTGGTCGGGGTGAAGTGTGAACAGTGTCTCTGGTCGGGGTGAAGTGTGAACAGTGTCTCTGGTCGGGGTGAAGTGTGAACAGTGTCTCGGGTCGGGGTGAATTGTGAACAGTGTCTCGGGTCGGGGTGAATTGTGAACAGTTTCTCGGGTCGGGGTGAGTTGTGAGCAGTGTCTCGGGTCGGGGTGAACTGTGAGCAGCGTCTCGGGTCGGGGTGAACTGTGAGCAGCGTCTCGGGTCGGGGTGAACTGTGAACAGCGTCTCGGGTCGGGGTGAACTGTGAACAGCGTCTCGGGTCGGGGTGAACTGTGAACAGCGTCTCGGGTCGGGGTGAACTGTGAACAGCGTCTCGGGTCGGGGTGAACTGTGAGCAGCGTCTCGGGTCGGGGTGAACTGTGAACAGCGTCTCGGGTCGGTGTGAACTGTGAACAGCGTCTCGGGTCGGGGTGAACTGTGAACAGCGTCTCGGGTCGGTGTGAATTGTGAACAGCGTCTCGGGTCGGTGTGAATTGTGAACAGCGTCTCGGGTCGGGGTGAACTGTGAACAGCGTCTCGGGTCGGGGTGAACTGTGAACAGCGTCTCTGGTCGGGGTGAACCGTGAACAGCGTCTCGGGTCGGGGTGAACCGTGAACAGCGTCTCGGGTCGGGGTGAACTGTGAACAGCGTCTCTGGTCGGGGTGAACTGTGAACAGTGTCTCTGGTCGGGGTGAAGTGTGAACAGTGTCTCGGGTCGGGGTGAACTGTGAACAGCGTCTCTGGTCGGGGTGAACTGTGAACAGCGTCTCGGGTCGGGGTGAACTGTGAACAGCGTCTCGGGTCGGGGTGAACTGTGAACAGCGTCTCGGGTCGGTGTGAACTGTGAACAGCGTCTCGGGTCGGGGTGAACTGTGAACAGCGACTCGGGTCGGGGTGAATTGTGCCTCGGGTCGGGGTGAACTGAGTCTCGGGTCGGGGTGAATTGTGAACAGTGTCTCTGGTCGGGGTGAAGTGTGAACAGTGTCTCTGGTCAGGGTGACGTGTGAACAGTGTCTCTGGTCGGGGTGAAGTGTGAACAGTGTCTCGGGTCGGGGTGAATTGTGAACAGTGTCTCTGGTCGGGGTGAAGTGTGAACAGTGTCTCGGGTCGGGGTGAATTGTGAACAGTGTCTCGGGTCGGGGTGAATTGTGAACAGTTTCTCGGGTCGGGGTGAGTTGTGAGCAGTGTCTCGGGTCGGGGTGTATTGTGAACAGTTTCTCGGGTCGGGGTGTATTGTGAACAGCGTCTCGGGTCGGGGTGAACTGTGAACAGCGTCTCGGGTCGGGGTGAACTGTGAACAGCGTCTCTGGTCGGGGTGAATTGTGAACAGTTTCTCGGGTCGGGGTGAGTTGTGAGCAGTGTCTCGGGTCGGGGTGAACTGTGAGCAGCGTCTCGGGTCGGGGTGAACTGTGAACAGCGTCTCGGGTCGGTGTGAACTGTGAACAGCGTCTCGGGTCGGTGTGAACTGTGAACAGCGTCTCGGGTCGGTGTGAACTGTGAACAGCGTCTCGGGTCGGTGTGAACTGTGAACAGCGTCTCGGGTCGGTGTGAACTGTGAACAGCGTCTCGGGTCGGGGTGAACTGTGAACAGCGTCTCGGGTCGGTGTGAATTGTGAACAGCGTCTCGGGTCGGTGTGAATTGTGAACAGCATCTCGGGTCGGGGTGAACTGTGAACAGCGACTCGGGTCGGGGTGAACTGAGTCTCTGGTCGGGGTGAATTGTGAACAGTGTCTCCGGTCGGGGTGAACTGTGAACAGTGTCTCCGGTCGGGGTGAACTGTGAACAGTGTCTCCGGTCGGGGTGAAGTGTGAACAGTGTCTCTGGTCGGGGTGAAGTGTGAACAGTGTCTCTGGTCGGGGTGAAGTGTGAACAGTGTTTCTGGTCGGGGTGAAGTGTGAACTGTGTCTCGGGTCGGGGTGAATTGTGAACAGTGTCTCGGGTCGGGGTGAATTGTGAACAGTGTCTCGGGTCGGGGTGTATTGTGAACAGTTTCTCGGGTCGGGGTGTATTGTGAACAGTTTCTCGGGTCGGGGTGTATTTTGAACAGCGTCTCGGGTCGGGGTGAACTGTGAACAGCGTCTCGGGTCGGGGTGAACTGTGAACAGCGTCTCGGGTCGGGGTGAACTGTGAACAGCGTCTCGGGTCGGGGTGAACTGTGAACAGCGTCTCGGGTCGGGGTGAACTGTGAACAGCGTCTCGGGTCGGGGTGAACTGTGAACAGCGTCTCGGGTCGGGCTGAACTGCGAACAGCGTCTCTGGTCGGGGTGAATTGTGAACAGTTTCTCGGGTCGGGGTGAGTTGTGAGCAGTGTCTCGGGTCGGGGTGAACTGTGAGCAGCGTCTCGGGTCGGGGTGAACTGTGAGCAGCGTCTCGGGTCGGGGTGAACTGTGAGCAGCGTCTCGGGTCGGGGTGAACTGTGAACAGCGTCTCGGGTCGGGGTGAACTGTGAACAGCGTCTCGGGTCGGGGTGAACTGTGAACAGCGTCTCGGGTCGGGGTGAACTGTGAACAGCGTCTCGGGTCGGGGTGAACTGTGAACAGCGTCTCGGGTCGGGGTGAACTGTGAACAGCGTCTCGGGTCGGTGTGAACTGTGAACAGCGTCTCGGGTCGGTGTGAACTGTGAACAGCGTCTCGGGTCGGGGTGAACTGTGAACAGCGACTCGGGTCGGGGTGAATTGTGTCTCGGGTCGGGGTGAACTGAGTCTCGGGTCGGGGTGAATTGTGAACAGTGTCTCTGGTCGGGGTGAAGTGTGAACAGTGTCTCTGGTCGGGGTGAAGTGTGAACAGTGTCTCTGGTCGGGGTGAAGTGTGAACAGTGTCTCTGGTCGGGGTGAAGTGTGAACAGTGTCTCTGGTCGGGGTGAAGTGTGAACAGTGTCTCTGGTCGGGGTGAAGTGTGAACAGTGTCTCGGGTCGGGGTGAATTGTGAACAGTGTCTCGGGTCGGGGTGTATTGTGAACAGTTTCTCGGGTCGGGGTGTATTGTGAACAGTTTCTCGGGTCGGGGTGTATTGTGAACAGTTTCTCGGGTCGGGGTGTATTGTGAACAGCGTCTCGGGACGGGGTGAAGTGTGAACAGCGTCTCGGGTCGGGGTGAACTGTGAACAGCGTCTCGGGTCGGGGTGAACTGTGAACAGCGTCTCGGGTCGGGGTGAACTGTGAACAGCGTCTCTGGTCGGGGTGAATTGTGAACAGTTTCTCGGGTCGGGGTGAACTGTGAACAGTGTCTCGGGTCGGGGTGAACCGTGAACAGTGTCTCTGGTCGGGGTGAACCGTGAACAGCGTCTCGGGTCGGGGTGAACTGTGAACAGCGTCTCGGGTCGGGGTGAACTGTGAACAGTGTCTCGGGTCAGGGTGAACTGTGAACAGCGTCTCGGGTCGGGGTGAACTGTGAACAGCGTCTCGGGTCGGGGTGAACTGTGAACAGCGTCTCCGGTCGGTGTGAACTGTGAACAGCGTCTCGGGTCGGTGTGAATTGTGAACAGCGTCTCGGGTCGGGGTGAACTGTGAACAGCGACTCGGGTCGGGGTGAACTGAGTCTCTGGTCGGGGTGAATTGTGAACAGTGTCTCTGGTCGGGGTGAAGTGTGAACAGTGTCTCCGGTCGGGGTGAACTGTGAACAGTGTCTCCGGTCGGGGTGAAGTGTGAACAGTGTCTCCGGTCGGGGTGAAGTGTGAACAGTGTCTCTGGTCGGGGTGAAGTGTGAACAGTGTTTCTGGTCGGGGTGAAGTGTGAACTGTGTCTCGGGTCGGGGTGAATTGTGAACAGTGTCTCGGGTCGGGGTGAATTGTGAACAGTGTCTCGGGTCGGGGTGTATTGTGAACAGTTTCTCGGGTCGGGGTGTATTGTGAACAGTTTCTCGGGTCGGGGTGTATTTTGAACAGCGTCTCGGGTCGGGGTGAACTGTGAACAGCGTCTCGGGTCGGGGTGAACTGTGAACAGCGTCTCGGGTCGGGGTGAACTGTGAACAGCGTCTCGGGTCGGGGTGAACTGTGAACAGCGTCTCGGGTCGGGCTGAACTGCGAACAGCGTCTCTGGTCGGGGTGAATTGCGAACAGTTTCTCGGGTCGGGGTGAGTTGTGAGCAGTGTCTCGGGTCGGGGTGAACTGTGAGCAGCGTCTCGGGTCGGGGTGAACTGTGAGCAGCGTCTCGGGTCGGTGTGAACTGTGAACAGCGTCTCGGGTCGGTGTGAACTGTGAACAGCGTCTCGGGTCGGTGTGAATTGTGAACAGCGTCTCGGGTCGGTGTGAATTGTGAACAGCGTCTCGGGTCGGGGTGAACTGTGAACAGCGACTCGGGTCGGGGTGAATTGTGTCTCGGGTCGGGGTGAACTGAGTCTCTGGTCGGGGTGAATTGTGAACAGTGTCTCTGGTCGGGGTGAATTGTGAACAGTGTCTCTGGTCGGGGTGAAGTGTGAACAGTGTCTCTGGTCGGGGTGAAGTGTGAACAGTGTCTCTGGTCGGGGTGAAGTGTGAACAGTGTCTCCGGTCGGGGTGAACTGTGAACAGTGTCTCCGGTCGGGGTGAAGTGTGAACAGTGTCTCCGGTCGGGGTGAAGTGTGAACAGTGTCTCTGGTCGGGGTGAAGTGTGAACAGTGTTTCTGGTCGGGGTGAAGTGTGAACAGTGTTTCTGGTCGGGGTGAAGTGTGAACAGTGTCTCTGGTCGGGGTGAAGTGTGAACAGTGTCTCGGGTCGGGGTGTATTGTGAACAGTTTCTCGGGTCGGGGTGTATTGTGAACAGTTTCTCGGGTCGGGGTGTATTTTGAACAGCGTCTCGGGTCGGGGTGAACTGTGAACAGCGTCTCGGGTCGGGGTGAACTGTGAACAGCGTCTCGGGTCGGGGTGAACTGTGAACAGCGTCTCTGGTCGGGGTGAATTGTGAATAGTTTCTCGGGTCGGGGTGAGTTGTGAGCAGTGTCTCGGGTCGGGGTGAACTGTGAGCAGCGTCTCGGGTCGGGGTGAACTGTGAGCAGCGTCTCGGGTCGGGGTGAACTGTGAGCAGCGTCTCGGGTCGGGGTGAACTGTGAGCAGCGTCTCGGGTCGGGGTGAACTGTGAGCAGCGTCTCGGGTCGGGGTGAACTGTGAGCAGCGTCTCGGGTCGGGGTGAACTGTGAACAGCGTCTCGGGTCGGGGTGAACTGTGAACAGCGTCTCGGGTCGGGGTGAACTGTGAACAGCGTCTCGTGTCGGGGTGAACTGTGAACAGCGTCTCGGGTCGGTGTGAACTGTGAACAGCGTCTCGGGTCGGTGTGAACTGTGAACAGCGTCTCGGGTCGGTGTGAACTGTGAACAGCGTCTCGGGTCGGTGTGAACTGTGAACAGCGTCTCGGGTCGGGGTGAACTGTGAACAGCGTCTCGGGTCGGTGTGAATTGTGAACAGCGTCTCGGGTCGGTGTGAATTGTGAACAGCGTCTCGGGTCGGTGTGAATTGTGAACAGCGTCTCGGGTCGGTGTGAATTGTGAACAGCATCTCGGGTCGGGGTGAACAGCGACTCGGGTCGGGGTGAACTGAGTCTCTGGTCGGGGTGAATTGTGAACAGTGTCTCTGGTCGGGGTGAAGTGTAAACAGTGTCTCCGGTCGGGGTGAACTGTGAACAGTGTCTCCGGTCGGGGTGAAGTGTGAACAGTGTCTCCGGTCGGGGTGAAGTGTGAACAGTGTCTCTGGTCGGGGTGAAGTGTGAACAGTGTCTCTGGTCGGGGTGAAGTGTGAACAGTGTTTCTGGTCAGGGTGAAGTGTGAACTGTGTCTCGGGTCGGGGTGAATTGTGAACAGTGTCTCGGGTCGGGGTGAATTGTGAACAGTGTCTCGGGTCGGGGTGTATTGTGAACAGTTTCTCGGGTCGGGGTGTATTGTGAACAGTTTCTCGGGTCGGGGTGTATTGTGAACAGTTTCTCGGGTCGGGGTGTATTTTGAACAGCGTCTCGGGTCGGGGTGAACTGTGAACAGCGTCTCGGGTCGGGGTGAACTGTGAACAGCGTCTCGGGTCGGGGTGAACTGTGAACAGCGTCTCGGGTCGGGGTGAACTGTGAACAGCGTCTCGGGTCGGGCTGAACTGCGAACAGCGTCTCTGGTCGGGGTGAATTGTGAACAGTTTCTCGGGTCGGGGTGAGTTGTGAGCAGTGTCTCTGGTCGGGGTGAACTGTGAGCAGCGTCTCGGGTCGGGGTGAACTGTGAGCAGCGTTTCGGGTCGGGGTGAACTGTGAGCAGCGTCTCGTGTCGGGGTGAACTGTGAACAGCGTCTCGGGTCGGGGTGAACTGTGAACAGCGTCTCGGGTCGGGGTGAACTGTGAACAGCGTCTCGGGTCGGGGTGAACTGTGAACAGCGTCTCGGGTCGGGGTGAACTGTGAACAGCGTCTCGGGTCGGGGTGAACTGTGAACAGCGTCTCGGGTCGGGGTGAACTGTGAACAGCGTCTCGGGTCGGTGTGAACTGTGAACAGCGTCTCGGGTCGGGGTGAACTGTGAACAGCGACTCGGGTCGGGGTGAATTGTGTCTCGGGTCGGGGTGAACTGAGTCTCGGGTCGGGGTGAATTGTGAACAGTGTCTCTGGTCGGGGTGAAGTGTGAACAGTGTCTCTGGTCGGGGTGAAGTGTGAACAGTGTCTCGGGTCGGGGTGAATTGTGAACAGTGTCTCGGGTCGGGGTGTATTGTGAACAGTTTCTCGGGTCGGGGTGTATTGTGAACAGTTTCTCGGGTCGGGGTGTATTGTGAACAGTTTCTCGGGTCGGGGTGTATTGTGAACAGTTTCTCGGGTCGGGGTGTATTGTGAACAGTTTCTCGGGTCGGGGTGTATTGTGAACAGCGTCTCGGGACGGGGTGAAGTGTGAACAGCGTCTCGGGTCGGGGTGAACTGTGAACAGCGTCTCGGGTCGGGGTGAACTGTGAACAGCGTCTCTGGTCGGGGTGAATTGTGAACAGTTTCTCGGGTCGGGGTGAACTGTGAACAGTGTCTCGGGTCGGGGTGAACCATGAACAGTGTCTCTGGTCGGGGTGAACCGTGAACAGCGTCTCGGGTCTTGGTGAACTGTGAACAGCGTCTCGGGTCGGGGTGAACTGTGAACAGCGTCTCGGGTCGGGGTGAACTGTGAACAGCGTCTCGGGTCGGGGTGAACTGTGAACAGCGTCTCGGGTCGGGGTGAACTGTGAACAGCGTCTCCGGTCGGTGTGAACTGTGAACAGCGTCTCGGGTCGGTGTGAATTGTGAACAGCGTCTCGGGTCGGTGTGAATTGTGAACAGCGTCTCGGGTCGGGGTGAACTGTGAACAGCGACTCGGGTCGGGGTGAATTGTGTCTCGGGTCGGGGTGAACTGAGTCTCTGGTCGGGGTGAATTGTGAACAGTGTCTCTGGTCGGGGTGAAGTGTGAACAGTGTCTCTGGTCGGGGTGAACTGTGAACAGTGTCTCCGGTCGGGGTGAACTGTGAACAGTGTCTCCGGTCGGGGTGAACTGTGAACAGTGTCTCTGGTCGGGGTGAAGTGTGAACAGTGTTTCTGGTCGGGGTGAAGTGTGAACTGTGTCTCGGGTCGGGGTGAATTGTGAACAGTGTCTCGGGTCGGGGTGAATTGTGAACAGTTTCTCGGGTCGGGGTGTATTTTGAACAGCGTCTCGGGTCGGGGTGAACTGTGAACAGCGTCTCGGGTCGGGGTGAACTGTGAACAGCGTCTCTGGTCGGGGTGAATTGTGAACAGTTTCTCGGGTCGGGGTGAGTTGTGAGCAGTGTCTCGGGTCGGGGTGAACTGTGAGCAGCGTCTCGGGTCGGGGTGAACTGTGAACAGCGTCTCGGGTCGGTGTGAACTGTGAACAGCGTCTCGGGTCGGTGTGAACTGTGAACAGCGTCTCGGGTCGGTGTGAACTGTGAACAGCGTCTCGGGTCGGTGTGAACTGTGAACAGCGTCTCGGGTCGGTGTGAACTGTGAACAGCGTCTCGGGTCGGGGTGAACTGTGAACAGCGTCTCGGGTCGGTGTGAATTGTGAACAGCGTCTCGGGTCGGTGTGAATTGTGAACAGCGTCTCGGGTCGGTGTGAATTGTGAACAGCGTCTCGGGTCGGTGTGAATTGTGAACAGCGTCTCGGGTCGGGGTGAACTGTGAACAGCGACTCGGGTCGGGGTGAACTGAGTCTCTGGTCGGGGTGAAGTGTGAACAGTGTCTCCGGTCGGGGTGAACTGTGAACAGTGTCTCCGGTCGGGGTGAACTGTGAACAGTGTCTCCGGTCGGGGTGAAGTGTGAACAGTGTCTCTGGTCGGGGTGAAGTGTGAACAGTGTCTCTGGTCGGGGTGAAGTGTGAACAGTGTTTCTGGTCGGGGTGAAGTGTGAACTGTGTCTCGGGTCGGGGTGAATTGTGAACAGTGTCTCGGGTCGGGGTGTATTGTGAACAGTTTCTCGGGTCGGGGTGTATTGTGAACAGTTTCTCGGGTCGGGGTGTATTTTGAACAGCGTCTCGGGTCGGGGTGAACTGTGAACAGCGTCTCGGGTCGGGGTGAACTGTGAACAGCGTCTCGGGTCGGGGTGAACTGTGAACAGCGTCTCGGGTCGGGGTGAACTGTGAACAGCGTCTCGGGTCGGGCTGAACTGCGAACAGCGTCTCTGGTCGGGGTGAATTGTGAACAGTTTCTCGGGTCGGGGTGAGTTGTGAGCAGTGTCTCGGGTCGGGGTGAACTGTGAGCAGCGTCTCGGGTCGGGGTGAACTGTGAGCAGCGTCTCGGGTCGGGGTGAACTGTGAGCAGCGTCTCGGGTCGGGGTGAACTGTGAACAGCGTCTCGGGTCGGGGTGAACTGTGAACAGCGTCTCGGGTCGGGGTGAACTGTGAACAGCGTCTCGGGTCGGGGTGAACTGTGAACAGCGTCTCGGGTCGGGGTGAACTGTGAACAGCGTCTCGGGTCGGTGTGAACTGTGAACAGCGTCTCGGGTCGGTGTGAACTGTGAACAGCGTCTCGGGTCGGGGTGAACTGTGAACAGCGACTCGGGTCGGGGTGAATTGTGTCTCAGGTCGGGGTGAACTGAGTCTCGGGTCGGGGTGAATTGTGAACAGTGTCTCTGGTCGGGGTGAAGTGTGAACAGTGTCTCTGGTCGGGGTGAAGTGTGAACAGTGTCTCTGGTCGGGGTGAAGTGTGAACAGTGTCTCTGGTCGGGGTGAAGTGTGAACAGTGTCTCTGGTCGGGGTGAAGTGTGAACAGTGTCTTGGGTCGGGGTGAATTGTGAACAGTGTCTCGGGTCGGGGTGTATTGTGAACAGTTTCTCGGGTCGGGGTGTATTGTGAACAGTTTCTCGGGTCGGGGTGTATTGTGAACAGTTTCTCGGGTCGGGGTGTATTGTGAACAGCGTCTCGGGACGGGGTGAAGTGTGAACAGCGTCTCGGGTCGGGGTGAACTGTGAACAGCGTCTCGGGTCGGTGTGAATTGTGAACAGCGTCTCGGGTCGGTGTGAATTGTGAACAGCGTCTCGGGTCGGTGTGAATTGTGAACAGCGTCTCGGGTCGGAGTGAATTGTGAACAGCGTCTCGGGTCGGTGTGAATTGTGAACAGCGTCTCGGGTCGGTGTGAATTGTGAACAGCATCTCGGGTCGGGGTGAACTGTGAACAGCGACTCGGGTCGGGGTGAACTGAGTCTCTGGTCGGGGTGAAGTGTGAACAGTGTCTCCGGTCGGGGTGAACTGTGAACAGTGTCTCCGGTCGGGGTGAACTGTGAACAGTGTCTCCGGTCGGGGTGAAGTGTGAACAGTGTCTCTGGTCGGGGTGAAGTGTGAACAGTGTCTCTGGTCGGGGTGAAGTGTGAACAGTGTTTCTGGTCGGGGTGAAGTGTGAACTGTGTCTCGGGTCGGGGTGAATTGTGAACAGTGTCTCGGGTCGGGGTGTATTGTGAACAGTTTCTCGGGTCGGGGTGTATTGTGAACAGTTTCTCGGGTCGGGGTGTATTTTGAACAGCGTCTCGGGTCGGGGTGAACTGTGAACAGCGTCTCGGGTCGGGGTGAACTG
Organism: Heterodontus francisci; assembly: GCF_036365525.1. NCBI lineage: Eukaryota > Metazoa > Chordata > Chondrichthyes > Heterodontiformes > Heterodontidae > Heterodontus > Heterodontus francisci. The sequence continues at coordinate 28,255,996 of NC_090409.1, read as the reverse complement.
TGAACAGCGTCTCGGGTCGGGGTGAACTGTGAACAGCGTCTCGGGTCGGGGTGAACTGTGAACAGCATCTCGGGTCGGGCTGAACTGCGAACAGCGTCTCTGGTCGGGGTGAATTGTGAACAGTTTCTCGGGTCGGGGTGAGTTGTGAGCAGTGTCTCGGGTCGGGGTGAACTGTGAGCAGCGTCTCGGGTCGGGGTGAACTGTGAGCAGCGTCTCGGGTCGGGGTGAACTGTGAGCAGCGTCTCGGGTCGGGGTGAACTGTGAACAGCGTCTCGGGTCGGGGTGAACTGTGAACAGCGTCTCGGGTCGGGGTGAACTGTGAACAGCGTCTCGGGTCGGGGTGAACTGTGAACAGCGTCTCGGGTCGGGGTGAACTGTGAACAGCGTCTCGGGTCGGTGTGAACTGTGAACAGCGTCTCGGGTCGGTGTGAACTGTGAACAGCGTCTCGGGTCGGGGTGAACTGTGAACAGCGACTCGGGTCGGGGTGAATTGTGTCTCAGGTCGGGGTGAACTGAGTCTCGGGTCGGGGTGAATTGTGAACAGTGTCTCTGGTCGGGGTGAAGTGTGAACAGTGTCTCTGGTCGGGGTGAAGTGTGAACAGTGTCTCTGGTCGGGGTGAAGTGTGAACAGTGTCTCTGGTCGGGGTGAAGTGTGAACAGTGTCTTGGGTCGGGGTGAATTGTGAACAGTGTCTCGGGTCGGGGTGTATTGTGAACAGTTTCTCGGGTCGGGGTGTATTGTGAACAGTTTCTCGGGTCGGGGTGTATTGTGAACAGTTTCTCGGGTCGGGGTGTATTGTGAACAGCGTCTCGGGACGGGGTGAAGTGTGAACAGCGTCTCGGGTCGGGGTGAACTGTGAACAGCGTCTCGGGTCGGGGTGAACTGTGAACAGCGTCTCGGGTCGGGGTGAACTGTGAACAGCGTCTCTGGTCGGGGTGAATTGTGAACAGTTTCTCGGGTCGGGGTGAACTGTGAACAGTGTCTCGGGTCGGGGTGAACCGTGAACAGTGTCTCTGGTCGGGGTGAACCGTGAACAGCGTCTCGGGTCGGGGTGAACCGTGAACAGCGTCTCGGGTCGGGGTGAACAGCGTCTCGGGTCGGGGTGAACAGCGTCTCGGGTCGGGGTGAACAGCGTCTCGGGTCGGGGTGAACAGCGTCTCGGGTCGGGGTGAACAGCGTCTCGGGTCGGGGTGAACAGCGTCTCGGGTCGGGGTGAACAGCGTCTCGGGTCGGGGTGAACAGCGTCTCGGGTCGGGGTGAACAGCGTCTCGGGTCGGGGTGAACAGCGTCTCGGGTCGGGGTGAACAGCGTCTCGGGTCGGGGTGAACAGCGTCTCGGGTCGGGGTGAACAGCGTCTCGGGTCGGGGTGAACAGCGTCTCGGGTCGGGGTGAACAGCGTCTCGGGTCGGGGTGAACAGCGTCTCGGGTCGGGGTGAACAGCGTCTCGGGTCGGGGTGAACAGCGTCTCGGGTCGGGGTGAACAGCGTCTCGGGTCGGGGTGAACAGCGTCTCGGGTCGGGGTGAACAGCGTCTCGGGTCGGGGTGAACAGCGTCTCGGGTCGGGGTGAACAGCGTCTCGGGTCGGGGTGAACAGCGTCTCGGGTCGGGGTGAACAGCGTCTCGGGTCGGGGTGAACAGCGTCTCGGGTCGGGGTGAACAGCGTCTCGGGTCGGGGTGAACAGCGTCTCGGGTCGGGGTGAACAGCGTCTCGGGTCGGGGTGAACAGCGTCTCGGGTCGGGGTGAACAGCGTCTCGGGTCGGGGTGAACAGCGTCTCGGGTCGGGGTGAACAGCGTCTCGGGTCGGGGTGAACAGCGTCTCGGGTCGGGGTGAACAGCGTCTCGGGTCGGGGTGAACAGCGTCTCGGGTCGGGGTAAACAGCGTCTCGGGTCGGGGTGAACAGCGTCTCGGGTCGGGGTGAACAGCGTCTCGGGTCGGGGTGAACAGCGTCTCGGGTCGGGGTGAACAGGGTCTCGGGTCGGGGTGAACAGGGTCTCGGGTCGGGGTGAACAGGGTCTCGGGTCGGGGTGAACTGTGTCTCGGGTCGGGGTGAACTGTGTCTCGGGTCGGGGTGAACTGTGTCTCGGGTCGGGGTGAACTGTGTCTCGGGTCGGGGTGAACTGTGTCTCGGGTCGGGGTGAACTGTGTCTCGGGTCGGGGTGAACTGTGTCTCGGGTCGGGGTGAACTGTGTCTCGGGTCGGGGTGAACTGTGTCTCGGGTCGGGGTGAACTGTGTCTCGGGTCGGGGTGAACTGTGTCTCGGGTCGGGGTGAACTGTGAACAGTGTCTCGGGTCGGGGTGAACTGTGAACAGTGTCTCGGGTCGGGGTGAACTGTGAACAGTGTCTCGGGTCGGGGTGAACTGTGAACACTGTCTCTGGTCGGGGTGAACTGTGAACAGTGTCTCGGGTCGGGGTGAACTGTGAACAGCGTCTCGGGGTGAACTGTGAACAGCGTCTCGGGGTGAACTGTGAACAGCGTCTCGGGTCGGGGTGAACCGTGAACAGCGTCTCGGGGTGAACTGTGAACAGCGTCTCGGGTCGGGGTGAACTGTGTCTCGGGTCGGGGTGAACTGTGTCTCGGGTCGGGGTGAACTGTGTCTCGGGTCGGGGTGAACTGTGTCTCGGGTCGGGGTGAACTGTGTCTCGGGTCGGGGTGAACTGTGTCTCGGGTCGGGGTGAACTGTGTCTCGGGTCGGGGTGAACTGTGTCTCGGGTCGGGGTGAACTGTGTCTCGGGTCGGGGTGAACTGTGTCTCGGGTCGGGGTGAACTGTGTCTCGGGTCGGGGTGAACTGTGTCTCGGGTCGGGGTGAACTGTGTCTCGGGTCGGGGTGAACTGTGTCTCGGGTCGGGGTGAACTGTGTCTCGGGTCGGGGTGAACTGTGTCTCTGGTCGGGGTGAACTGTGTCTCTGGTCGGGGTGAACTGTGTCTCGGGTCGGGGTGAACTGTGAACAGTGTCTCTGGTCGGGGTGAACTGTGAACAGTGTCTCTGGTCGGGGTGAACTGTGAACAGTGTCTCTGGTCGGGGTGAACTGTGAACAGTGTCTCTGGTCGGGGTGAACTGTGAACAGCGTCTCGGGTCGGGGTGAACTGTGAACAGCGTCTCGGGGTGAACCGTGAACAGCGTCTCGGGTCGGGGTGAACCGTGAACAGCGTCTCGGGGTGAACCGTGAACAGCGTCTCGGGGTGAACCGTGAACAGCGTCTCGGGGTGAACTGTGAACAGTGTCTCGGGTCGGGGTGTATTGTGAACAGCGTCTCGGGGTGAACTGTGAACAGTGTCTCTGGTCGGGGTGAACTGTGAACAGTGTCTCGGGTCGGGGTGAACTGTGAACAGCGTCTCGGGGTGAACTGTGAACAGCGTCTCGGTTCGGGGTGAACCGTGAACAGCGTCTCGGGGTGAACTGTGAACAGCGTCTCTGGTCGGGGTGAACCGTGAACAGCGTCTCGGGTCGGGGTGAACTGTGAACAGCGTGTCGGGGTGAACTGTGAACAGCGTCTCGGGGTGAACTGTGAACAGTGTCTCTGGTCGGGGTGAACTGTGTCTCGGGTCGGGGTGAACTGTGTCTCGGGTCGGGGTGAACTGTGTCTCGGGTCGGGGTGAACTGTGTCTCGGGTCGGGGTGAACTGTGTCTCGGGTCGGGGTGAACTGTGTCTCGGGTCGGGGTGAACTGTGTCTCGGGTCGGGGTGAACTGTGTCTCGGGTCGGGGTGAACTGTGTCTCGGGTCGGGGTGAACTGTGTCTCGGGTCGGGGTGAACTGTGTCTCGGGTCGGGGTGAACTGTGTCTCGGGTCGGGGTGAACTGTGTCTCGGGTCGGGGTGAACTGTGTCTCGGGTCGGGGTGAACTGTGTCTCGGGTCGGGGTGAACTGTGTCTCGGGTCGGGGTGAACTGTGTCTCGGGTCGGGGTGAACTGTGTCTCGGGTCGGGGTGAACTGTGTCTCGGGTCGGGGTGAACTGTGAACAGTGTCTCAGGTCGGGGTGAACTGTGAACACTGTCTCTGGTCGGGGTGAACTGTGAACAGTGTCTCGGGTCGGGGTGAACTGTGAACAGCGTCTCGGGGTGAACTGTGAACAGCGTCTCGGGGTGAACTGTGAACAGCGTCTCGGGTCGGGGTGAACCGTGAACAGCGTCTCGGGGTGAACTGTGAACAGCGTCTCGGGGTGAACTGTGAACAGCGTCTCGGGTCGGGGTGAACTGTGTCTCGGGTCGGGGTGAACTGTGTCTCGGGTCGGGGTGAACTGTGTCTCGGGTCGGGGTGAACTGTGTCTCGGGTCGGGGTGAACTGTGTCTCGGGTCGGGGTGAACTGTGTCTCGGGTCGGGGTGAACTGTGTCTCGGGTCGGGGTGAACTGTGTCTCGGGTCGGGGTGAACTGTGTCTCTGGTCGGGGTGAATTGTGTCTCGGGTCGGGGTGAACTGTGAACAGTGTCTCTGGTCGGGGTGAACTGTGAACAGTGTCTCTGGTCGGGGTGAACTGTGAACAGTGTCTCGGGTCGGGGTGAACTGTGAACAGCGTCTCGGGGTGAACTGTGAACAGCGTCTCGGGTCGGGGTGAACCGTGAACAGCGTCTCGGGGTGAACCGTGAACAGCGTCTCGGGGTGAACTGTGAACAGCGTCTCGGGGTGAACTGTGAACAGTGTCTCGGGTCGGGGTGTATTGTGAACAGCGTCTCGGGGTGAACTGTGAACAGTGTCTCTGGTCGGGGTGAACTGTGAACAGTGTCTCGGGTCGGGGTGAACTGTGAACAGCGTCTCGGGGTGAACTGTGAACAGCGTCTCGGTTCGGGGTGAACCGTGAACAGCGTCTCGGGGTGAACTGTGAACAGCGTCTCTGGTCGGGGTGAACCGTGAACAGCGTCTCGGGTCGGGGTGAACTGTGAACAGCGTCTCGGGTCGGGGTGAACCGTGAACAGCGTCTCGGGTCGGGGTGAACCGTGAACAGCGTCTCGGGTCGGGGTGAACCGTGAACAGCGTCTCGGGTCGGGGTGAACCGTGAACAGCGTCTCGGGTCGGGGTGAACCGTGAACAGCGTCTCGGGTCGGGGTGAACTGTGAACAGCGTCTCGGGTCGGGGTGCACCGTGAAAAGCGACTCGGGTCGGGGTGAATTGTGATCAGCGTCTCCGGTCGGGGTGAATTGTGAACAGTGTCTCGGGTCGGGGTGAACCGTGAACAGTGTCTCGGGTCGTGGTGCACCGTGAAAAGCGACTCGGGTCGGGGTGAATTGTGATCAGCGTCTCCGGTCGGGGTGAATTGTGATCAGCGTCTCCGGTCGGGGTGAATTGTGATCAGTGTCTCCGGTCGGGGTGAATTGTGAACAGTTTCTCGGGTCGGGGTGAATTGTGAACAGTGTCTCTGGTGGGGGTGAACTGTGAACAGTTTCTCGGGTCGGGGTGAACCGTGAACAGTGTCTCTGGTCGGGGTGAACTGTGAACAGTGTCTCGGGTCGGGGTGAACTGTGAACAGCGTCTCGGGGTGAACTGTGAACAGCGTCTCGGGGTGAACTGTGAACAGCGTCTCGGGGTGAACTGTGAACAGCGTCTCGGGGTGAACTGTGAACAGCGTCTCGGGGTGAACTGTGAACAGCGTCTCGGGGTGAACTGTGAATTGTGTGTCGGGTCGGGGTGAATTGTGTGTCGGGTCGGGGTGAACTGTGAACAGCGTCTCGGGGTGAACTGTGAACAGTTTCTCGGGTCGGGGTGAATTGTGAACAGTGTCTCGGGTCGTGGTGAATTGTGAACAGTCTCTCTGGTGGGGGTGAACTGTGAAGAGTTTCTCGGGTCGGGGTGAATTGTGAACAGTGTCTCGGTTCGGGGTGAATTGTGAACAGTTTCTCGGGTCGGGGTGAATTGTGAGCAGTTTCTCGGGTCGGGGTGAATTGTGAGCAGTGTCTCGGGTCGGGGTGAATTGTTAGCAGTGTCTCGGGTCGGGGTGAATTGTGAACAGTGTCTCTGGTGGGGGTGAATTGTGAACAGTTTCTCGGGTCTGGGTGAGTTGTGAACAGTGTCTCGGTTCAGGGTGAATTGTGAACAGTTTCTCGGGTCGGGGTGTTTTTTGTGAACAGCGTCTCGGGTCGGGGTGAATTGTGAACAGCGTCTCGGGTCGGGGTGAATTGTGAACAGTGTCTCTGGTGGGGGTGAACTGTGAACAGTTTCTCGGGTCGGGGTGAATTGTGAACAGTTTCTCGCGTCGGGGTGAACCGTGAACAGTTTCTCGGGTCGGGGTGAACCGTGAACAGTGTCTCTGGTCGGGGTGAATTGTGAACAGCGTCTCGGGTCGGGGTGAATTGTGAACAGCGTCTCGGGTCGGGGTGAATTGTGAACAGTCTCTCTGGTGGGGGTGAATTGTGAACAGTTTCTCGGGTCGGGGTGAATTGTGAACAGTTTCTCGGGTCGGGGTGAATTGTGAACAGTTTCTCGGGTCGGGGTGAATTGTGAACAGTTTCTCGGGTCGGGGTGAACCGTGAACAGTGTCTCTGGTCGGGGTGAATTGTGAACAGTTTCTCGGTTCGGGGTGAATTGTGAACAGTCTCTCTGGTCGGGGTGAATTGTGAAGAGTTTCTCGGGTCGGGGTGAATTGTGAACAGTGTCTCGGGTCGGGGTGAATTGTGAACAGTTTCTCGGGTCGGGGTGAATTGTGAACAGTTTCTCGGGTCGGGGTGAATTGTGAGCAGTGTCTCGGGTCGGGGTGAATTCTGAGCAGTGTCTCGGGTCGGGGTGAATTGTGAACAGTGTCTCTGGTGGGGGTGAACTGTGATCAGTGTCTCCGGTCGGGGTGAATTGTGAACAGCGTCTCGGGTCGGGGTGAATTGTGAACAGTGTCTCGGGTCGGGGTGAATTGTGAACAGTCTCTCTGGTGGGGGTGAATTGTGAACAGTTTCTCGGGTCGGGGTGAATTGTGAACAGTTTCTCGGGTCGGGGTGAACCGTGAACAGTGTCTCTGGTGGGGGTGAATTGTGAACAGTTTCTCGGGTCTGGGTGAGTTGTGAACAGTGTCTCGGTTCAGGGTGAATTGTGAACAGTTTCTCGGGTCGGGGTGTATTTTGTGAACAGCGTCTCGGGTCGGGGTGAATTGTGAACAGCGTCTCGGGTCGGGGTGAATTGTGAACAGTGTCTCTGGTGGGGGTGAACTGTGAACAGTTTCTCGGGTCGGGGTGAATTGTGAACAGTTTCTCGGGTCGGGGTGAATTGTGAACAGTTTCTCGCGTCGGGGTGAACCGTGAACAGTTTCTCGGGTCGGGGTGAACCGTGAACAGTGTCTCTGGTCGGGGTGAATTGTGAACAGCGTCTCGGGTCGGGGTGAATTGTGAACAGCGTCTCGGGTCGGGGTGAATTGTGAACAGTCTCTCTGGTGGGGGTGAATTGTGAACAGTTTCTCGGGTCGGGGTGAATTGTGAACAGTTTCTCGGGTCGGGGTGAATTGTGAACAGTTTCTCGGGTCGGGGTGAATTGTGAACAGTTTCTCGGGTCGGGGTGAACCGTGAACAGTGTCTCTGGTCGGGGTGAATTGTGAACAGTTTCTCGGTTCGGGGTGAATTGTGAACAGTCTCTCTGGTCGGGGTGAATTGTGAAGAGTTTCTCGGGTCGGGGTGAATTGTGAACAGTGTCTCGGGTCGGGGTGAATTGTGAACAGTTTCTCGGGTCGGGGTGAATTGTGAACAGTTTCTCGGGTCGGGGTGAATTGTGAGCAGTGTCTCGGGTCGGGGTGAATTGTGAGCAGTGTCTCGGGTCGGGGTGAATTGTGAACAGTGTCTCTGGTGGGGGTGAACTGTGATCAGTGTCTCCGGTCGGGGTGAATTGTGAACAGCGTCTCGGGTCGGGGTGAATTGTGAACAGTGTCTCGGGTCGGGGTAAATTGTGAACAGTCTCTCTGGTGGGGGTGAATTGTGAACAGTTTCTCGGGTCGGGGTGAATTGTGAACAGTTTCTCGGGTCGGGGTGAACCGTGAACAGTGTCTCTGGTCGGGGTGAATTGTGAACAGTTTCTCGGTTCGGGGTGAATTGTGAACAGTCTCTCTGGTCGGGGTGAATTGTGAAGAGTTTCTCGGGTCGGGGTGAATTGTGAACAGTGTCTCGGTTCGGGGTGAATTGTGAACAGTTTCTCGGGTCGGGGTGAATTGTGAACAGTGTCTCTGGTGGGGGTGAACTGTGAACAGTTTCTCGGGTCGGGGTGAATTGTGATCAGTGTCTCCGGTCGGGGTGAATTGTGAACAGTTTCTCGGGTCGGGGTGAATTGTGAACAGTGTCTCGGTTCGGGGTGAATTGTGAACAGTTTCTCGGGTCGGGGTGTATTTTGTGAACAGCGTCTCGGGTCGGGGTGAACTGTGAACAGCGTCTCGGGTCGGGGTGAACTGTGAACAGCGTCTCGGGTCGGTGTGAATTGTGGACAGCGTCTCGGGTCGGTGTGAACTGTGAACAGCGTCTCGGGTCGGTGTGAATTGTGAACAGCGACTCGGGTCGGGGTGAATTGTGAACAGTGTCTCGGTTCGGGGTGAAGTGTGAACAGCGTCTCGGGTCGGGGTGAACTGTGAACAGCGTCTCGGGTCGGTGTGAATTGTGAACATCGTCTCGGGTCGGTGTGAACTGTGAACAGCGTCTCGGGTCGGGGTGAACTGTGAACAGCGACTCGGGTCGGGGTGAATTGTTTCTCGGGTCGGGGTGAACTGAGTCTCGGGTCGGGGTGTATTGTGAACAGTGTCTCCGGTCGGGGTGAACTGTGAACAGTGTCTCCGGTCGGGGTGAACTGTGAACAGTGTCTCCGGTCGGGGTGAACTGTGAACAGTGTCTCCGGTCGGGGTGAACTGTGAACAGTGTCTCCGGTCGGGGTGAACTGTGAACAGTGTCTCCGGTCGGGGTGAACTGTGAACAGTGTCTCCGGTCGGGGTGAACTGTGAACAGTGTCTCCGGTCGGGGTGAACTGTGAACAGTGTCTCCGGTCGGGGTGAACTGTGAACAGTGTCTCCGGTCGGGGTGAACTGTGAACAGTGTCTCCGGTCGGGGTGAACTGTGAACAGTGTCTCCGGTCGGGGTGAACTGTGAACAGTGTCTCCGGTCGGGGTGAACTGTGAACAGCGTCTCGCGTCGGGGTGAACCGTGGAGAGCGTCTCGGGTCGGGGTGAACAGCGTCTCGGGTCGGGGTGAACAGCGTCTCGGGTCGGGGTGAACAGCGTCTCGGGTCGGGGTGAACAGCGTCTCGGGTCGGGGTGAACAGCGTCTCGGGTCGGGGTGAACAGCGTCTCGTGTCGGGGTGAACAGCGTCTCGTGTCGGGGTGAACAGCGTCTCGGGTCGGGGTGAACAGCGTCTCGGGTCGGGGTGAACAGCGTCTCGGGTCGGGGTGAACAGCGTCTCGGGTCGGGGTGAACAGCGTCTCGGGTCGGGGTGAACAGCGTCTCGGGTCGGGGTGAACAGCGTCTCGGGTCGGGGTGAACAGCGTCTCGGGTCGGGGTGAACAGCGTCTCGGGTCGGGGTGAACAGCGTCTCGGGTCGGGGTGAACAGCGTCTCGGGTCGGGGTGAACAGCGTCTCGGGTCGGGGTGAACCGCGTCTCGGGTCGGGGTGAACCGCGTCTCGGGTCGGGGTGAACCGCGTCTCGGGTCGGGGTGAACCGCGTCTCGGGTCGGGGTGACCCGCGTCTCGGGTCGGGGTGAACCGCGTCTCGGGTCGGGGTGAACCGCGTCTCGGGTCGGGGTGAACAGCGTCTCGGGTCGGGGTGAACAGCGTCTCGGGTCGGGGTGAACAGCGTCTCGGGTCGGGGTGAACAGCGTCTCGGGTCGGGGTGAACAGCGTCTCGGGTCGGGGTGAACAGCGTCTCGGGTCGGGGTGAACAGCGTCTCGGGTCGGGGTGAACAGCGTCTCGGGTCGGGGTGAACAGCGTCTCGGGTCGGGGTGAACAGCGTCTCGGGTCGGGGTGAACAGCGTCTCGGGTCGGGGTGAACAGCGTCTCGGGTCGGGGTGAACAGCGTCTCGGGTCGGGGTGAACAGTTTCTCGGGTCTGGGTGAGTTGTGAACAGTGTCTCGGTTCGGGGTGAATTGTGAACAGTTTCTCGGGTCGGGGTGTATTTTGTGAACAGCGTCTCGGGTCGGGGTGAATTGTGAACAGTGTCTCTGGTGGGGGTGAACTGTGAACAGTTTCTCGGGTCGGGGTGAATTGTGAACAGTTTCTCGGGTCGGGGTGAACCGTGAACAGTGTCTCTGGTCGGGGTGAATTGTGAACAGTTTCTCGGGTCGGGGTGAATTGTGAACAGTGTCTCTGTTCGGGGTGAATTGTGAACAGTTTCTCTGGTCGGGGTGAATTGTGAACAGTTTCTCTGGTCGGGGTGAATTGTGAACAGTTTCTCTGGTCGGGGTGAATTGTGAACAGTTTCTCGGGTCGGGGTGAATTGTGAACAGTTTCTCGGGTCGGGGTGAATTGTGAACAGTTTCTCGGGTCGGGGTGAATTGTGAACAGTTTCTCGGGTCGGGGTGAATTGTGAACAGTTTCTCGGGTCGGGGTGAATTGTGAACAGTTTCTCGGGTCGGGGTGAATTGTGAACAGCGTCTCGGGTCGGGGTGAATTGTGAACAGCGTCTCGGGTCGGGGTGAATTGTGAACAGTGTCTCCGGTGGGGGTGAACTGTGAACAGTGTCTCGGGTCGGGGTGAATTGTGAACAGTGTCTCGGGTCGGGGTGAATTGTGAACAGTGTCTCGGGTCGGGGTGAATTGTGAACAGCGTCTCGGGTCGGGGTGAATTGTGAACAGCGTCTCGGGTCGGGGTGAATTGTGAACAGCGTCTCGGGTCGGGGTGAATTGTGAACAGCGTCTCGGGTCGGGGTGAACTGTGAACAGCGTCTCGGGTCGGGGTGAACTGTGAACAGTGTCTCTGGTCGGGGTGAACTGTGAACAGTGTCTCTGGTCGGGGTGAACTGTGAACAGTGTCTTTGGTCGGGGTGAATTGTGAACAGCGTCTCGGGTCGGGGTGAACTGTGAACAGCGTCTCTGGTCGGGGTGAACTGTGAACAGCGTCTCTGGTCGGGGTGAACTGTGAACAGCGTCTCTGGTCGGGGTGAACTGTGAACAGCGTCTCTGGTCGGGGTGAACTGTGAACAGTGTCTCTGGTCGGGGTGAACTGTGAACAGTGTCTCTGGTCGGGGTGAACTGTGAACAGTGTCTCTGGTCGGGGTGAACTGTGAACAGTGTCTCTGGTCGGGGTGAACTGTGAACAGTGTCTCTGGTCGGTGTGAACTGTGAACAGTGTCTCTGGTCGGGGTGAACTGTGAACAGCCTCTCTGGTCGGGGTGATTTGCTGTATTTCAGGGTCAGATCAGCATTGGATAGATTGCGGTCCGTGTGCTTTTCGTGAGCAATGTTTCTAGCTGCCGGCATGGGCCTCCCTCAGCCTCCTCTGTTCCAAACGAAATATCCCATCCTATCCACTCAGTCTTCAGAGCTAAAAGTCTCCATTCCTGGAAACATCCTGTGTACATCTCTATACCCTCTCACGTGTGAACACATTCTTCCTGTTTTGCAGTAACATGAACTGTATGATCTACTCTCGATGTGATGAAACTCGTGGTTTTTATCACTCCTGCATAACCTCCCTGCTCTTATACTCTAGGCCTTGGCTAATAAAGGAAAGTATCCCATATGCCTTCTTGACCACCTTATCTACCTGTCCAGCCCCCTTCAGCGATCTGTGGACCTGCCCTCCGAGGCCCCTCTGTTCCTCTACACGTCTCCGTCTCCTACCATTTACTGTGTAGTTCCTTTTGCCTTGTTTGCCCCCACTGGCCCCGCCCCCAAGTTCATTACCTCACACTTTTCCAAATTGAACTGCATTTGCCACTCTTTTGCCCACCTGACGAATTAATTGATAGCTTCCTGCAATCTACAACTTCCTTCTTCATTATCAACCGCATGGCCAATTTTTGTATCATCTGCAAATTGCTTAATCATGCCCCCTACCTTTAAGTCAAAAGCATCTGTGCCTGCCGGAGAACAGCCCCATCCCATCCAGTCTCTTCACATAACACATGGCTGCCAAAAGCTGCAGGGCAAAGGTGTGGGACGAAGTGGATGAAGCTTGCCACACGCTGGACCAACACTGCACCCCTCCAAAGTGGCCATTCGACACCTCTCAACCTCAGCAGTGATTGGCAGCCGGCTATTTGGACTTGGTGAGCATCGCAGTGGAGCCTGCGACTGTCCCACGTATTAATCTGTTAATTGTGCATCAGTGGTTTGATTATGTGCAGGAGAAAGGTGTTAATTGGGATCTGGGTTGAGCACTGAAAAGCAGGTACCCACTTGGAGGGTTTTTGAGTGAGGAGCTACGTGTTTGTAATCCTTGTACTCTGCACAATAAATGTGTAACTGAGTATATTTAGGCTCCAGCATTATCCTTCCTTAAGCTTTCTGGAGTGTAAAGCCACATGTCCATTTCGTCCCACGGCTCCCTGAATAGTGATCAGAGCAGTAACTAATTTTGTCATCTCCTCCCTCCCATTCCCCTCCCCCCCCGCCACCCCTGCTGTCCAAACCTTGCTGCAGCCCGCCCGTCCGATCTCCCTGTGCCATTTAACACACACTGTAACTCCTCAATCTCACACCCGATCTGTGTGTGTCTCTCTCTCTCTCTTTCTCTCTCGCTGCCTCCCATTTGACACCCTCTGGAACTCCTCGATGTCTCTCGGCACAGCCTGTGTAACCGATTGCCTGAGGGGTGTAGTCAATGAGATTCTTGTGTTCTTCCTTGTGGCCGTGCAGGTTTTTAAACCCCGGACGCCCGCGGATGCCATCGACCTATGTAGTCGACTCCTGGAGTACACGCCTGTGCTGCGCCTCTCGCCACTCGAATCTTGTGCACACGCGTTCTTTGATGAGCTGCGGGACTCTTCCACACGGCTGCCCAACGGACGGGATCTACCGGAGCTCTTCAACTTTAGCCCAGCGGGTGAGTTTAAAAACCACGGGCAGGGAAATGGCGAGGGCCCCAGCGGGTGCAGGGTTCAGTGGCGAGGGCCGCAGCGGGTGCAGGGTTCAGTGGCGAGGGCCGCAGCGGGTACAGGGTTCAGTGGCGAGGGCCGCAGCGGGTGCAGGGTTCAGTGGCGAGGGCCGCAGCGGGTACAGGTTTCAGTGGCGAGGGCCGCAGCGGGTACAGGGTGGCATGTCCCTGCACTGGTTTTACTGGAAACAGCATCTTCCATTTCTACAAGTCTTTTAACGCAGTATAGCATCTGAAGACACTTCACAGGACCATTATCAAAATATCTTTGACAACTCATAAGATGATACTTGGACAGGTGACACTCAGCTTGGTCAACGGTAGGTTTTAAGGAGTGTCTTGAAGGAAGGAAGAGAGTCAAAGAGGGGTGAGGAGGAATTCTAGAGCTTAGGGCCCAGGCAGCTGAAAGCACGGCCGTGACGGAAATCGGAGATGCTCAAGAGTTTTCAGAGGAACGCAGAGATAGGGAGGGTTGTTGGAGCTGGAGAGGTTAGAGAGAATGGGAGGGTTGTTGGAGCTGGAGAGGTTAGAGAGAATGGGAGGGTTGTTGGAGCTGGAGAGGTTAGAGAGAATGGGAGGGTTGTTGGAGCTGGAGAGGTTAGAGAGAATGGGAGGGTTGTTGGAGCTGGAGAGGTTAGAGAGAATGGGAGGGTTGTTGGAGCTGGAGAGGTTAGAGAGATAGGGAGGGTTGTTGGAGCTGGAGAGGTTAGAGAGAATGGGAGGGTTGTTGGAGCTGGAGAGGTTAGAGAGAATGGGAGGGTTGTTGGAGCTGGAGAGGTTAGAGAGAATGGGAGGGTTGTTGGAGCTGGAGAGGTTAGAGAGAATGGGAGGGTTGTTGGAGCTGGAGAGGTTAGAGAGAATGGGAGGGTTGTTGGAGCTGGAGAGGTTAGAGAGAATGGGAGGGTTGTTGGAGCTGGAGAGGTTAGAGAGATAGGGAGGGTTGTTGGAGCTGGAGAGGTTAGAGAGAATGGGAGGGTTGTTGGAGCTGGAGAGGTTAGAGAGAATGGGAGGGTTGTTGGAGCTGGAGAGGTTAGAGAGAATGGGAGGGTTGTTGGAGCTGGAGAGGTTAGAGAGAATGGGAGGGTTGTTGGAGCTGGAGAGGTTAGAGAGAATGGGAGGGTTGTTGGAGCTGGAGAGGTTAGAGAGAATGGGAGGGTTGTTGGAGCTGGAGAGGTTAGAGAGAATGGGAGGGTTGTTGGAGCTGGAGAGGTTAGAGAGAATGGGAGGGTTGTTGGAGCTGGAGAGGTTAGAGAGATGGGGAAGGTTGTTGGAGCTGGAGAGTTTAGAGAGATGGGGAAGGTTGTAGAGGTTAGAGAGATGGGGAGGGTTGTAGAGGCTGGAGGAGATTATAGAGGTAGGGAGGGGTGAGGCCATGGAGGGATTTGAAAACAAGGAAGTGAATTTTGACATTGCTGCACTTGCTGACTACAGGTGGCATAGTACTGGCAGCTGTGCCAATGCAGCCTCATGCACTGAAATGTCACTGTCTGCGATACCTCAGGCAGCTGCCAGGATTAAAGATGGCGCCAACTGAAGTGTGTCTGCGTGCGACAGCTCAGGCAGCTGCCAGTAACAAAGATGGCGCCGACTGAAGCGTCACCGCCTGCGACATTTCAGGCAGCTGCCAGTAACAAAGATGGTGCCGACTGAAGCGTCACCCGCCTGCGACATTTCAGGCAGCTGCCAGTAACAAAGATGGCGCTGCTCAATTTGACACAAACAAGTTGAACCCAAACACCTCACGCCTCAATAGTTGCAATCGCTACCTCCAGGAACCCCTCTTCTCCACCCCCCCACCCCCCCCCACCCCACAGTACCCAGCCCCCCTCCTGCGATCGCCACTTCAATCTCTGCTTCTCTTCCCCGCTCCCACCTACTCGCCGATCCATCCCGCCATTCTCTCCTGCGCCCGTCTACTCATTGTTCCCTCCGGCCACTTGCTGTCCGCCTCGCCACCCGGAGGAGGTGTGGAGGGGGGGTGCGGGGGAGAGGCAGGAGGGAGTGATGAAGGGAAGCGCGAGGCAGGAGGAAGTTGGGTACTGTTGGGAGAATAGAGGCAGTGATGGCAGTCATTGAGATGGGAGGCAATGTTCGGGCATTATTACATGGTGACATCACCGTGCACGTGTGGAATTACACCCTCCCTCCTTCCATCCTGCTCTGTGTTACCCCTTCATCTCCCTCCTCCTCGTTCTCCCTCTCTCCCTCCTCGTCGCCCACCACCCCCCCCCCCCCCCCCCCCACCCCCCCCGCCGTGCCCTCCACTCTCCATGCCGCCCTCTCTCTCTGGATTATCAGACTGTTACTGATCACTGGTTTTCTTCTCATTTTATTTCAGCACAAGGGATTGTCTCGGACAGTAACCAGGCTTCGACGAGTGGCATGTCAGGAACCAACACCTCCTGAAAGAGATTTCGCAGCACAGTGACACCCCCACATTCCCTCTTCACCCCTTCCTCTTTCCTCTTCACCCCCACAGTCCCTCTTCACCCCTCCTCTTCCCTCTTCACCCCTCCTCTTCCCTCTTCACCCCCACATTCCCTCTTCATCCCCACATTCCCTCCTCACCCCTCCTCTTCCCTCTTCACCCCCACATTCCCTCTTCACCCTCCCCTTCCCTCTTCACCCCTCCCCTTCCCTCTTCACCCCTCCCCTTCCCTCTTCACCCCTCCCCTTCCTTCTTCACCCCTCCCCTTCCTCTTCACCCCTCCCCTTCCCTCTTCACCCCTCCCCTTCCCTCTTCACCCCTCCCCTTCCCTCTTCACCCCTCCCCTTCCCTCTTCACCCCTCCCCTTCCCTCTTCACCCCTCCCCTTCCCTCTTCACCCCTCCCCTTCCCTCTTCACCCCTCCCCTTCCCTCTTCACCCCTCCCCTTCCCTCTTCACCCCTCCCCTTCCCTCTTCACCCCTCCCCTTCCCTCTTCACCCCTCCCCTTCCCTCTTCACCCCTCCCCTTCCCTCTTCACCCCTCCCCTTCCCCTCTTCACCCCTCCCCTTCCCTCTTCACCCCTCCCCTTCCCTCTTCACCCATCCCCTTCCCTCTTCACCCCTCCCCTCCCCTCTGCAGCCCTCCCCTCCCCTCTGCAGCCCACCCCTCCCCTCTGCAGCCTTCCGCACCCCTCTTCCCTGCTCCCCGCTCTCCCCCTCCCCCCCCCGTCTTCCCTCCCCTCACCCCCCTCCCCCCCTTCTCCCCCTCTCTCCCACTCCCCCACTCCCCCTCTTCTCCCCTCCCCCCTCCCCCTCTTCTCCCCTCCCCCCTCCCCCTCTTCTCCCCTCCCCCCTCCCCCTCTTCTCCCCTCCCCCCTCCCCCTCTTCTCCCCTCCCCCCTCCCCCTCTTCTCCCCTCCCCCCTCCCCCTCTTCTCCCCTCCCCCCTCCCCCTCTTCTCCCTCCCCCTCTTCTCCCCTCCCCCTCTTCTCCCCTCCCCCTCTTCTCCCTCCCCCTCTTCTCCCCTCCCCCTCTTCTCCCCTCCCCCTCTTCTCCCCTCCCCCTCTTCTCCCCTCCCCCTCTTCTCCCCTCCCCCTCTTCTCCCTCCCCCTCTTCTCCCCTCCTCCTCTTCTCCCCTCCCCCCTCCCCCTCTTCTCCCCTCCCCCCTCCCCCTCTTCTCCCCTCCCCCCTCCCCCTCTTCTCCCCTCCCCCTCTTCTCCCCTCCCCCTCTTCTCCCCTCCCCCTCTTCTCCCCTCCCCCTCTTCTCCCTCCCCCTCTTCTCCCTCTCCTCCCCCTCTTCTCCTTCTCCCCTCCCCCTCTTCTCCCTCTCCTCCCCCTCTTCTCCCTCTCCTCCCCCTCTTCTCCCTCTCCTCCCCTCTTCTCCCTCTCCTCCCCTCTTCTCCCTCTCCTCCCCTCTTCTCCCTCTCCTCCCCTCTTCTCCCTCTCCTCCCCTCTTCTCCCTCTCCTCCCCTCTTCTCCCTCTCCTCCCCTCTTCTCCCTCTCCTCCCCTCTTCTCCCTCTCCTCCCCTCTTCTCCCTCTCCTCCCCTCTTCTCCCTCTCCTCCCCTCTTCTCCCTCTCCTCCCCTCTTCTCCCTCTCCTCCCCTCTTCTCCCTCTCCTCCCCTCTTCTCCCTCTCCTCCCCTCTTCTCCCTCTCCTCCCTCTCCTCCCCTCCCTCTCCTCCCCTCTCCTCCCTCTCCTCCCCTCTCCTCCCTCTCCTCCCCTCTTCTCCCTCTCCTCCCCTCTTCTCCCTCTCCTCCCTCTTCTCCCTCTCCTCCCCCTCCTCCCCTCTTCTCCCTCTCCTCCCCTCTTCTCCCTCTCCTCCCCTCTTCTCCCTCTCCTCCCCTCTTCTCCCTCTCCTCCCTCTTCTCCCTCTCCTCCCCTCTTCTCCTCTCCTCCCCTCTTCTCCCTCTCCTCCCCCTCCCCTCCCTCTCCTCCCCCTCCCCTCCCTCTCC
This sequence comes from Heterodontus francisci, assembly GCF_036365525.1. Taxonomy (NCBI): domain Eukaryota; kingdom Metazoa; phylum Chordata; class Chondrichthyes; order Heterodontiformes; family Heterodontidae; genus Heterodontus; species Heterodontus francisci. The sequence continues at coordinate 28,238,644 of NC_090409.1, read as the reverse complement.
TCCCCCTCCCCTCCCTCTCCTCCCCCTCCCCTCCCCCTTCCTTCCCCCTCCCCTCCCCTCCCTTCCCCTCCCCCTCTCCTCCCCCTCTCCTCCCCCTCTCCTCCCCCTCTCCTCCCCTCTCCTCCCCCTCTCCTCCCCCTCTCCTCCCCCTCTCCTCCCCCTCTCCTCCCCCTCTCCTCCCCCTCTCCTCCCCTCTCCTCCCCTCTCCTCCCCTCTCCTCCCCTCTCCTCCCCTCTCCTCCCCCTCTCCTCCCCCTCTCCTCCCCCTCCCCCCTCTCCTCCCTCCCCTCTCCTCCCCCTCTCCTCCCCTCTCCTCCCCCTCTCCTCCCCCTCTCTCCCCCGCTCCTCCCCCGCTCCTCCCCCGCTCCTCCCCGCTCCTCCCCCGCTCCTCCCCCTCTCCTCCCCCTCCCCTCCCCTCTCCTCCCCCTCCCCTCCCCCTCCCCTCTCCCTCCCCTCTCCCTCCCCTCTCCCTCCCCTCTCCCTCCCCTCCCCCTCTTCCCCTCCCCCTCTTCCCCTCCCCCTCTTCCCCTCCCCCTCTCCTCTCCCTCTCCTCTCCTCCCCTTTCCTTTGCCTCCCCGCCCTCCTCCATCTGTTCCGCCTCCCTCCCGGACCCCCTCTCCCCCCTCCTCCCATCCCACCCCCCCCTCCCAGTCTGGAGGCCTGTACTCCACTAACAGACTCCTGCAGAGCTTGAAATGACCGTGTGAGTGTGCACAGCCTGAGTGAGGTGACCTGACCCTGTGTCTCAGGAGTGCTGTTGCTCTTGACATCTGGGGCTTTCCACAGGGTTGGCGGGTTTCATTGCTGGTCAGACTCCCCGCACAGCTGTTGTTTTATTTGTCTAACATTTTAAATAAATCCAAATGGAGGTTTTTTTTTTTAAAAAAAAACTGTTGTGATGATGCAAGTGCTGTGCCCTCGACCCCTGGCTCATGATATCGGTCTCTTGCTATCACAAGAGACCGTTCTCTCTGCACGGAACTGCGCTTTCTTTTCGTGGCGTGTCCCGGGAGCTGGGATATTTGCTCTGGGAATCTGCCAGCTTGTCTCTCCACCGAACTGCATCATGGGTTGGTGGCTTTGTGCTGAGCTCTGAGTTCCAGCTGGGTTGTATGGGTCATGGAGTTCAAGGTTCTTGAGTTGTGGTTCTCCGTATCGTGGGGTTCAGGTGTGTGGGTCACGTGGATTGTGGGCCGTGGCTGGGGCGATTGTGGGGTTTCTGGGTGGTGGGATTCGTGGGTAGCAGGTTGTGGAGTTTATGGTTCGTGGGGTTTAAAGCTCATGGGTTTATATGATACATGGTCATCGAGGTTGTGGACCGTATGGTTCATAGTCATAGAGGTCGAGGGTCATGGGAGCTGTGGGTTCTGGGGTTTGTGGAGCTTAAGACGAGCATGCAAATTTGGAGCAGGAATAGGCCACTCGGCCCCTCGAGCCTGCTCCGCCATTCAGTAAGTTCATGGCTGAACTGATTACTCCACATTCCCGCCTGCCCCCGTTAACCTTCACCCCCTTGCTTATCAAGAATCTATCTACCTCTGCCTTAAAAATATTCAAAGACTCTGCTTCCACTGCCTTTTGAGGAAGAGAATTCCAAAGACTCACGACCCTCGGAGAGAAATTTCTCCTCATCTCTGTCTTAAATGGGTGACCCCTTATTTTTAAACAGTGACCCCTAGTTTGAGATTCTCCTACAAGGGGAAACATTCTTTCCACATCCACCCTGTCAAGATCCCTCAGGATCTTATATGTTTCAATCAAGTCGCCTCTTACTCTTCTAAACTGCAGCGGATACAAGCCAAGCCTGGCCAATCCTTCCTCGTAAGACAGCCCACCCATTCCAGGTATTAGTCGAGTAAACCTTCTCTGTATTGCCTCCAACACATTTACATCCTTCCTTAAATAAGGAGACCAATACTGTACACAGTACTCCAGATGTGGTCTCACCAATGCCCTGTATAGCTGAAGCATAACCTCCCTACTTTTATATTCAATTCCCCTCATGATAAATGATAACATTCTATTAGCTTTCCTAATCGCGTGCTGTACCTGCATACTAACCTTTTGCGATTCATGCACTGGGACACCCAGATCCCTCTGCATCTCAGAGCTCTGCAATCTCTCACCATTTAGATAATATACTTTTTTGTTATTCCTGCCAAAGTGGACAATTTCATACTTTCCCACATTATTCTCCATTTGCCAGGTCTTTGCCCACTCACTGAACCTATCTATATTCCTTTGTAGCCTCCTTATGTCCTCTTCACAACTTACTTTCCTACCTATCTTTGTGTCATCAGCAAATTTAGCAATCATACCTTCGGTCCCTTCATCTAAATCATTTACACAAATTATAAAAAGTTGAGGCCCCAGCACACATCCCTGTAGCACACCTTGCCAACCTGAAAATGACCCATTTATGCCTAATCTGAGGTCTCTCGAGTTTATGCTTCTTCGGCTGCAGGATTCATCGGTGGTGCAGTTCGTGCTTCGTGGGTCTTGGGTTGTGCTTCAGGGTTCATGGGTCATGGGGTTCATGGCTCAACGATCATGGGGTTTATAGTTCATGGGTCATGGGGTACACAGGTCGTGGGGTTCACGAGTCGTTGGATTCATGGTGTTCTTGAGTCATGGATCGTGTATTCATTAGTCGTGGGGTTCATTGGTTGTGGGCTTCATGGGCCTTGGGTTTCGTGGGTGGGTTGCAGATTTGTGGGTTATACGGTTCATGGTCATGCTGTTTGTGGGTCATGGAGTTTGTGATTCAAGGGTAGTGTGTTGGGGGTCATGGGTAGAATGGTTCGGGGACGCTGGGATCATGGGGCTTAAGGATCATGAAGGTTATGGCTCAAGGATGCATTTTTTATACGTTGTGGAGCTCGGATGTGGGGGTCATGTGTCATGGTTGTAGATCTAAGGGTTACGGGGTTCATGGGTCACGGGTTGTGGATCTAGGGGATACGGGGTTCATGGGTCACGGGTTGTGGATCTAGGGGATATGGGGTTCATGAGTCGAGGGGCACGGGGTTCATGGGTCACAGGTTGTGGATCTAGGGGATACAGGGGTCATGGGTCACGAGTAGCGGATCTAGGGGATATGGAGTTGATGGCTCACGGGTGTGGATCTAGGGGATACGGGGTTCATGACTCACGGGTGTGGATCTGGGGGATATAGGGTTCATGGGTCACGAGTCAAGGGGCGTGCGGTTCATGGGTCACGAGTCAAGGGGCATGAGGTTCATAGGTCACAGGTTGTGGATCTAGGGGATACGGGGTTCATGACTCACGGGTGTGGATCTAGGGGATATGGGGTTCATGGGTCACGAATCAAGGGGCGTGCAGTTCATGGGTCAAGGGGCATGAGGTTCATAGGTCACAGGTTGTGGATCTAGGGGATACGGGGTTTACGGGTCATGGGGTTTAGGTCTCGCAGGTCACGACCGAGTGTTTGTGGGTTGTATGTATGGGCTGTGGGCTCATTGGTTGCCTTGTTTTTATCACGGGTTTGACATTTCCTGTGTTGTGGGGTTCCTGGGATGTAATGTTCATGGCGTTTATGGGTCATTGGGTTCATGGGTTGAGGGGTTTGTGGCTCATGAGGTTTACGCTTCTCTCTGTCTTTGTCGTGCTCTCGTGATCCGGGCAAGATTTTAACTCACTTGAAACCCGTCCACTTTGAGGGTTAAAATTGGGCTCGCTGTCTCTCTCTCTCTCTCTCTCTCTCTCTCGTGCTTTTGCACGTCTTCTTGCTCCCTCCCCCTGTGCCCTTGTTCTCCAGCACTATTGCAAGCTGCTGTTTTAGTGAGTCAGCAGGCTGGGGTTGGGGCTGCTTTGCCCACCCTGCTGTCAATCCCTGCCCAAGCAGGGATTCGACTCTGGGCTCGGGACAGGAGCATGGCGTTGGAGGGGCTGCAGCAGTCAACTGTGGTTCAATCCATCCCACTGATGCCCGCGGGTCTGTTGTTAATGTGGCGGCTGCCCGTATGCTCCAGATTCCAACCTGCGTTTGCATCCCAAGCCCCATTTTAACCAGTCTCCGATGGTGGGGGGGCGCATTGAAGTTGGCCGTAAATATTTGTTCCACGGTCAGTTGTTCCACGTGAACTGAAGGTTTTCTCTCGCCTGTGGAAGGTTTGTTATCCGTCCTCGTCCTTGTGTCGTCCACAAACTGGGCAGCACCAATGGGAGCAGAACTGTGGGATGCGTCGGAGCGGCTGGTCCCAGCAATCGACACCTCTCAACAAAACTATCAAGGAACTATCAAAATGCAATCCATTCCTCTCGCTCGCTAATAAATTTCCCAGGCCTGGCTTCCCCCTCATTCAACCACAATGTGCATTTATATGGCACCGAGATGGTTGTCAAACATCCCATTGCATTCCAAAGGGCCGTTACCAGACACAATTTGACAGCGAACCACGTAGAGGTAGGTATTCATCTGACAGGCGAAGGAGACTCGGTGTGAGTTAGTGGGCGAGCAGCAGAGGTTCGGATGAACTGTTAGAAGCTGAGAACGGCCTTGGCGAGTTTGTGCACAGGAATAGTCAAGTCCAGATGTCGCAAAGGCGTTTCTGCAGCAGCTGATCGGAGGTGGACAATGTCACAAAGGGAAGCAGCCTGCATGATGGAGAGGCGAGGCGATCGGGAGGTCACTGCAGCTTCAAGTAGGGACTGCAAACA